>NW_022204456.1:0-12700 GCF_007655135.1 Punica granatum | reverse complement strand
TGCTTAAAGTAAATGCAGAATCAAATTTGGGAAGCCCGGAAAGGTGAAGATGGGGAGTGCGTGCTTAAAGTATTGCAGAATCAACGAGCCAAGCCCGGAAAGTAAAGAAATGGGTGCTTGCTTAAAGTAAATGCAGAATCAACGTGGGAAGCCGCGGAAAGGTGAAGAAGGGGAGTGCTTGCTTAAAGAATTGCAGAATCAACGAGCCAGCCCGGAAAGTAAAGAAGGGGTGCTTGCTTAAAATAAATGCAAAATCAATGGGTCTACCCCAGAAATGTGATGAAGGGGAGTGCTTGCTTAAGTAAATGCAGAATCAATGGGGAAAGCCCGGAAAAGCGAAGAAGGGGGCGCTGCTTAAAGTAAATTCAGAATCTACGGGTTAAGCCCGGAATTGTGAAGAAGAGGAGTGCTTGCTTAAAGTAAAATGCAGAATCAACGGGTCCAGCCGAGAAAGGTGAAAAAGGGGGAGTGATTGCTTAAAGTAAATGCAGAATCAACGGGTCCAGCCCGAAAGGTGAAGAACGGGAGTGATTGGTTAAAGTAATGCATAATCAACGGGTCAAGCCCGAAAATGTGAAGAAGGGGAGTGCTTGCTTAGGGTAAATGCAAAATAAACGGGCCGAGTCCGGAAAGGTGAAGATGGGGAGTGTTTCCTTAGAGTAAATGCAGAATCTACGGGTCTAGCCCGGAAGGTTGAAGAAGGGGAGTGCTTGCTTAAAGTTAAGGCAGAATCAACTGGCAAAACCCGGAAATGTGAAGAAGGGGGTGCTTTCTTAAAGTAAATGCAGAATCATCGTCGGAAGCCCGGAAAGGTGAAGAAGGGGAGTGCTTGCTTAAAGTAATTGCAGAATCAACTCGCAAAACCTGGAAATGTGAAGAAGGGGGCGCCTGCTTAAAGTAAATTCGGAATCAACGGGGTAAGTCAGGAAAGGTGAAGAAGGGGAGTACTTGCTTAAAGTAAATGCAGAATCAACGGGCAAAGCCCGAAAAAGTGAAGAAGGGGAGTGCTTGCTTAAAGTAAATGCAGAATCAACGCGTACTGCCCGGAAAGGTTAGGAAGAGGAGTGCTTCCTTAAAGTAATGCAGAATCAACGGTACACCCTGGAAAGGTGAGGACAGGGAGTGCTTGCATAAAGGAATTGCAGAATTAACGGGTCAAGCCCGAATATGTGAAGTAGGTGAGTGCTTGCTTAGAGTAAATGCAAAATCAACGGGCCGAGTCCGGAAAGGTGAAGAAGGGGAGTGTCTCTTTAAAGTAAATGCAGAATCTACGGGTCTAGCCCGGAAAGGTGAAGAAGGGGCGTGCTTGCTTAAAGTTAATGCATAATCAACGGGTCATGCCCGAAAATGTGAAGAAGGGGAGTGCTTGCTTAGAGTAAATGGAGAAACTGCGGGTCTAGCCCAAAAAGGTGAAGAAAGGGTGTGCTTGCTTAAAGTGAAGGCAGAATCAACTGGCAAAGCCCGGAAATGTTACGAAGGGGGTGCTTGCTTAAAGTTAAGGCAGAATCAACTGGCAAAGCCCGGAAATGTTAAGAAGGGGGTGCTTGCTTAAAGTAAATGCAGAATCAAATTTGGGAAGCCCGGAAAGGTGAAGATGGGGAGTGCGTGCTTAAAGTAATTGCAGAATCAACGAGCCAAGCCCGGAAAAGTAAAGAAATGGGTGCTTGCTTAAAGTAAATGCAGAATCAACGTGGGAAGCCCGGAAAGGTGAAGAAGGGGAGTGCTTGCTTAAAGTAATTGCAGAATCAACGAGCCAAGCCCGGAAAAGTAAAGAAGGGGGTGCTTGCTTAAAATAAATGCAAAATCAATGGGTCTACCCCAGAAATGTGATGAAGGGGAGTGCTTGCTTAAAGTAAATGCAGAATCAATGGGGAAAGCCCGGAAATGCGAAGAAGGGGGCGCTTGCTTAAAGTAAATTCAGAATCTACGGGTTAAGCCCGGAATTGTGAAGAAGAGGAGTGCTTGCTTAAAGTAAATGCAGAATCAACGGGTCCAGCCGAGAAAGGTGAAAAGGGGAGTGAGTGCTTAAAGTAAATGCAGAATCAACGGGTCCAGCACGGAAAGGTGAAGAAGGGGAGTGATGGGTAAAGTAAATGCATAATCAACGGGGTCAAGCCCGAAAATGTGAAGAAGGGGAGTGCTTGCTTAGGTAAATGCAAAATAAAACGGCCGAGTCCGAAAGGTGAAGATGGGGAGTGTTTCCTTAGAGTAAATGCAGAATCTACGGGTCTAGCCCGGAAAGGTGAAGAAGGGGAGTGCTTGCTTAAAGTTAAGGCAGAATCAACTGGCAAAGCCCGGAAATGTGAAGAAGGGGGTGCTTCTTAAAGTAAAGCAGATCATCGTCGGAAGCCCGGAAAGGTGAAGAAGGGAGTGCTTGCTTAAAGTAATTGCAGAATCAACTCGCAAAAGGAAATGTGAAGAAGGGGGCGCTTGCTTAAAGTAAATTCGGAATCAACGGGGTAAGCCAGGAAAGGTGAAGAAGGGGAGTACTTGCTTAAAGTAAATGCAGAATCAACGGCAAAAGCCCGAAAAAGTGAGAAGGGGAGTGCTTGCTTAAAGTAAATGCAGAATCAACGCGTACTGCCCGGAAAGTTTAGGAAGAGGAGTGCTTCTTAAAGTAAATGCAGAATCAACGGTACACCCTGGAAAGGTGAGGACAGGGAGTGCTTGCATAAAGGAATTGCAGAATTAACGGGTCAAGCCCGAATATGTGAAGTAGGTGAGTGCTTGCTTAGAGTAAATGCAAAATCAACGGGCAGAGTTCGGAAAGGTGAAGAAGGGGAGTGTCTCTTTAAAGTAAATGCAGAATCACGGTCCCAGCCCGGAAAGGTGAAGAAGGGGCGTGCTTGCTTAAAGTTAATGCAGAATCAACGGGTCATGCCCGAAAATGTGAAGAAGGGGAGTGCTTGCTTAGAGTAAATGCAGAAACTGCGGGTCTAGCCCGAAAAGGTGAAGAAAGGGTGTGCTTGCTTAAAGTTAAGGCAGAATCAACTAGCAAAGCCCGGAAATGTTACGAAGGGGGTGCTTGCTTAAAGTTAAGGCAGAATCAACTGGCAAAGCCCAGAAATGTTAAGAAGGGGATGCTTGCTTAAAGTAAATGCAGAATCAAATTTGGGAAGCCCGGAAAGGTGAAGATGGGGAGTGCGTGCTTAAAGTAATTGCAGAATCAACGAGCCAAGCCCGGAAAAGTAAAGAAATGGGTGCTTGCTTAAAGTAAATGCAGAATCAACGTGGGAAGCCCGGAAAGGTGAAGAAGGGGAGTGCTTGCTTAAAGTAATTGCAGAATCAACGAGCCAAGCCCGGAAAAGTAAAGAAGGGGGTGCTTGCTTAAAATAAATGCAAAATCAATGGGTCTTCCCCAGAAATGTGATGAAGGGGAGTGCTTGCTTAAAGTAAATGCAGAATCAATGGGGAAAGCCCGGAAATGCGAAGAAGGGGGCGCTTGCTTAAAGTAAATTCAGAATCTACGGGTTAAGCCCGGAATTGTAAAGAAGAGGAGTGCTTGCTTAAAGTAAATGCAGAATCAACGGGTCCAGCCGAGAAAGGTGAAAAAGGGGAGTGATTGCTTAAAGTAAATGCAGAATCAACGGGTCCAGCCCGGAAAGGTGAAGAAGGGGAGTGATTGGTTAAAGTAAATGCATAATCAACGGGTCAAGCCCGAAAATGTGAAGAAGGGGAGTGCTTGCTTAGGGTAAATGCAAAATAAACGGGCCGAGTCCGGAAAGGTGAAGATGGGGAGTGTTTCCTTAGAGTAAATGCAGAATCTACGGGTCTAGCCCGGAAAGGTGAAGAAGGGGAGTGCTTGCTTAAAGTTAAGGCAGAATCAACTGGCAAAGCCCGGAAATGTGAAGAAGGGGGTGCTTTCTTAAAGTAAATGCAGAATCATCGTCGGAAGCCCGGAAAGGTGAAGAAGGGGAGTGCTTGCTTAAAGTAATTGCAGAATCAACTCGCAAAACCTGGAAATGTGAAGAAGGGGGCGCTTGCTTAAAGTAAATTCGGAATCAACGGGGTAAGCCAGGAAAGGTGAAGAAGGGGAGTACTTGCTTAAAGTAAATGCAGAATCAACGGGCAAAGCCCGAAAAAGTGAAGAAGGGGAGTGCTTGCTTAAAGTAAATGCAGAATCAACGCGTACTGCCCGGAAAGTTTAGGAAGAGGAGTGCTTCCTTAAAGTAAATGCAGAATCAACGGGTACACCCTGGAAAGGTGAGGACAGGGAGTGCTTGCATAAAGGAATTGCAGAATTAACGGGTCAAGCCCGAATATGTGAAGTAGGTGAGTGCTTGCTTAGAGTAAATGCAAAATCAACGGGCAGAGTTCGGAAAGGTGAAGAAGGGGAGTGTCTCTTTAAAGTAAATGCAGAATCTACGGGTCTAGCCCGGAAAGGTGAAGAAGGGGCGTGCTTGCTTAAAGTTAATGCAGAATCAACGGGTCATGCCCGAAAATGTGAAGAAGGGGAGTGCTTGCTTAGAGTAAATGCAGAAACTGCGGGTCTAGCCCGAAAAGGTGAAGAAAGGGTGTGCTTGCTTAAAGTTAAGGCAGAATCAACTAGCAAAGCCCGGAAATGTTACGAAGGGGGTGCTTGCTTAAAGTTAAGGCAGAATCAACTGGCAAAGCCCAGAAATGTTAAGAAGGGGATGCTTGCTTAAAGTAAATGCAGAATCAAATTTGGGAAGCCCGGAAAGGTGAAGATGGGGAGTGCGTGCTTAAAGTAATTGCAGAATCAACGAGCCAAGCCCGGAAAAGTAAAGAAAGAATGGGTGCTGCTTAAAGTAAATGCAGAATCAACGTGGGAAGCCCGGAAAGGTGAAGAAGGGGAGTGCTTGCTTAAAGTAATTGCAGAATCAACGAGCCAAGCCCGGAAAAGTAAAGAAGGGGGTGCTTGCTTAAAATAAATGCAAAATCAACGGGTCTACCCCGGAAAGTTGAAGAAGGGGAGGGCTTGCTTAAAGTAAATGCAGAATCAATGGGAAAGCCCGGAAAATGCGAAGAAGGGTGCGCTTGCTTAAAGTAAATTCAGAATCAACGGGTTAAGCCCGGAAATGTGAAGAAGAGGAGTGCTTGCTTAAAGTAAATGCAGAATCAACGGGTCCAGCCGGAAAGGTTGAAATGAAAAAGGGGAGTGATTGCTTAAAGTAAATGCAGAATCAACGGGTCCAGCCCGGAAAGGTGAAGAAGGGGAGTGCTTGGTTAAAGTAAATGCAGAATCAACGGGCAAGCCCGAAAATGTGAAGAAGGGGAGTGCTTGCTTAGGGTAAATGCAAAATAAACGGGCCGAGTCCGGAAAGGTGAAGATGGGGAGTGTTTCCTTAGAGTAAATGCAGAATCTACGGGTCTAGCCCGGAAAGGAGAAGAAGGGGAGTGCTTGCTTAAAGTTACGGCATAATCAACTGGCAAAGCCCGGAAATGTGAAGAAGGGGGTGCTTTCTTAAAGTAAATGCAGAATCATCGTCGGAAGCCCGGAAAGGTGAGGAAGGGGAGTGCTTGCTTAAAGTAATTGCAAAATCAACGAGCCAAGCCCGGAAAAGAAAAGAACGGGGTGCTTGCTTAATATAAATGCAGAATCAACGGGTCTACCCTGGAAAAGTAAAGAAGGGGAGTGCTTGCTTAAAGTAAATGCAGAATCAACGGGTCCAGCCGGAAAGAGTAAATGGGAAGTGCTTGCTTAAAGTAAATGCAGAATCAATCGTAGGAAGCCGGGAAGGAAAGGTGAAGAAGGGGAGAGTGCCGCTTAAAGTAATTGCAGAATCAACGAGCCAAGCCGGAAAGTGAAGAACGGGGTGCTTACTTAATGTAAATGCAGAATCAACGGGTCTACCCCGGAATGGTGAATAAGGGGAGTGCTTGCTTAAAGTAAATGCATAATCAACGGGTCCAGCCCGGAAAGGTGTAAAAGGGAAGTGCTTGCTTAAAGTAATTGCAGAATCAACGGGCAAAGACCGGAAATGTGAAGAAGGGGGCGCTTGCTTAAAGTAAATTCAGAATCAACGGGGTAAGCCAGGAAAGGTGAAGAAGGGGAGTACTTGCTTAAAGGAAATGCAGAATGAACGGGCAAGCCCGAAAATGTGAAGAAGGGGAGTGCTTGCTTAGGGTAAATGCAAAATAAACGGGCCGAGTCCGGAAAGGTGAAGATGGGGAGTGTTTCCTTAGAGTAAATGCAGAATCTACGGGTCTAGCCCGGAAAGGTGAAGAAGGGGAGTGCTTGCTTAAAGTTACGGCATAATCAACTGGCAAAGCCCGGAAATGTGAAGAAGGGGGTGCTTTCTTAAAGTAAATGCAGAATCATCGTAGGAAGCTGGGAAAGGTGAAGAAGGGGAGTGCTTGCTTAGGGTAAATGCAAAATAAACGGGCCGAGTCCGGAAAGGTGAAGATGGGGTGTGATTCCTTAGAGTAAATGCAGAATCTACGGGTCTAGCCCGGAAAGGTGAAGAAGGGGAGTGCTTGCTTAAAGTTACGGCATAATCAACTGGCAAAGCCCGGAAATGTGAAGAAGGGGGTGCTTTCTTAAAGTAAATGCAGAATCATCGTCGGAAGCCCGGAAAGGTGAAGAAGGGGAGTGCTTCCTTAAAGTAATTGCAGAATCAACGAGCCAAGCCCGGAAAAGAAAAGAACGGGGTGCTTGCTTAATATAAATGCAGAATCAACGGGTCTACCCGGGAAAAGTAAAGAAGGGGAGTGCTTGCTTAAAGTAAATGCATAATCAACGGGTCCAGCCCGGAAAGGAGTAAATGGGAAGTGCTTGCTTAAAGTAAATGCAGAATCATCGTAGGAAGCCGGGAAAGGTGAAGAAGGGGAGTGCCTGCTTAAAGTAATTGCAGAATCAACGAGCCAAGCCCGGAAAAGTGAAGAACGGGGTGCTTGCTTAATGTAAATGCAGAATCAACGGGTCTACCCCGGAAAGGTGAATAAGGGGAGTGCTTGCTTAAAGTAAATGCATAATCAACGGGTCCAGCCCGGAAAGGTGTAAAAGGGAAGTGCTTGCTTAAAGTAAATGCAGAATCAACGGGCAAAGACCGGAAATGTGAAGAAGGGGGCGCTTGCTTAAAGTAAATTCAGAATCAACGGGGTAAGCCAGGAAAAGTGAAGAAGGGGAGTACTTGCTTAATGTAAATGCAGAATCAACGCGTACTGCCCGGAAAGGTTAGGAAGAGGAGTGCTTGCTTAAAGTAAATGCAGAATCAACGGGTACACCCTGGAAAGGTGAGGACAGGGAGTGCTTGCTTAAAGGAATTGCAGAATTAACGGGTCAAGCCCGAATATGTGAAGTAGGTGAGTGCTTGCTTAGAGTAACTGCAAAATCAACGGGCCGAGTCCGGAAAGGTGAAGAAGGGGAGTGTCTCTTTAAAGTAAATGCAGAATCTACGGGTCTAGCCCGGAAAGGTGATGAAGGAGCGTGCTTGCTTAAAGTTAATGCAGAATCAACGGGTCATGCCCGAAAATGTGAAGAAGGGGAGTGTTTCCTTAAAGTAAATGCAGAAACTGCGGGTCTAGCCCGAAAAGGTGAAGAAGGGGTGTGCTTGCATAAAGTTAAGGAAGAATAAACTGGCAAAGCCCGGAAATGTTAAGAAGGGGGTGCTTGCTTAAAGTAAATGCAGAATCAAATTTGGGAAGCCCGGAAAGGTGAAGATGGGGAGTGCTTGCGTAAAGTAATTGCAGAATCAACGAGCCAAGCCCGGAAAAGTAAAGAAGGGGGTGCTTGCTTAAAGTAAATGCAGAATCAACGTGGGAAGCCCGGAAAGGTGAAGAAGGGGAGTGCTTGCTTAAAGTAATTGCAGAATCAACGAGCCAAGCCCGGAAAAGTAAAGAATGGGGTGCTTGCTTAAAATAAATGCAAAATCAATGGGTCTACCCCAGAAATGTGAAGAAGGGGAGTGCTTGCTTAATGTAAATGCAGAATCAATGGGCAAAGCCCGGAAATGCGAAGAAGGGGGCGCTTGCTTAAAGTAAATTCAGAATCTACGGGTTAGGCCCGGAATTGTGAAGAAGAGGAGTGCTTGCTTAAAGTAAATGCAGAATCAACGGGTCCAGCCGAGAAAGGTGAAAAAGGGGAGTGATTGCTTAAAGTAAATGCAGAATCAACGGGTCCAGCCCGGAAAGTGAAGAAGGGGAGTGCTTGGTTAAAGTAAATGCAGAATCAACGGGTCAAGCCCGAAAATGTGAAGAAGGGGAGTGCTTGCTTAGAGTAAATGCAAAATCAACGGGCCGAGTCCGGAAAGGTGAAGATGGGGAGTGTTTCCGTAGAGTAAATGCAGAATCTACGGGTCTAGCCCGGAAAGGTGAAGAAGGGGAGTGCTTGCTTAAAGTTAATGCAGAATCAACGGGTCAAGCCCAAAAATGTGAAGAAGGGGAGTGCTTGCTTAGAGTAAATGCAAAATCAACGGGCCGAGTCCGGAAAGGTGAAGAAGGGGAGTGTTTCTTAAAGTAAATGCAGAATCTACGGGTCTAACCCGGAAAGGTGAAGAAGGGGAGTGCTTGCTTAAAGTTAAGGCAGAATCAACTGGCAAAGCCCGAAAATGTGAAGAAGGGGGTGCTTTCTTAAAGTAAATGCAGAATCATCGTAGGAAGCCGGGAAAGGTGAAGAAGGGGAGTGCTTGCTTAAAGTAATTGCAGAATCAACGAGCCAAGCCCGGAAAAGTGAAGAACGGGGTGCTTGCTTAATATAAATGCAGAATCAACGGGTCTACCCCGGAAAGGTGAAGAAGGGGAGTGCTTGCTTAAAGTAAATGCATAATCAACGGGTCCAGCCCGGAAAGGTGTAAAAGGGAAGTGCTTGCTTAAAGTAAATGCAGAATCAACGGGTACACCCTAGAAAGGTGAAGAAGGGCAGTACTTCCTTAAAGTAAATGAAGAATCAACGGGTCAAGCTCGAAAATGTGAAGAAGGGGAGTGCTTGCGTAGAGTAAATGCAAAATTAACGGCCGAGTCCGGAAAGGTGAAAAAGGGGAGTGCTTGCTTAAAGTTAAGGCAGAATCAACTGGCAAAGCCCGGAAATGTGAAGAAAGGGGTGCTTGCTTAAAGTAAATGCAGAATCAACGTGGGAAGCCCGAAAAGGTGAAGAAGGGGAGCGCTTGCTTAAAGTAATTGCAGAATCAACGAGCCATGCCCGGAAAAGTGAATAAGGGGGCGCTTGCTTAAAATAAATGCAGAATCAACGGGTCTACCCCGGAAAGGTGAAGAAGGGGAGTGCTTGCTTAAAGTAAATACATAGTCAACGGGTCCAGCCCGGAAAGGTGAAAAAGGGGAGTACTTGCTTAAAGTAAATGCAGAATCAACGGGTCCACCCTGGAAATGTGAAGAAGGGGGCGCTTGCTTAAAGTGAATGCAGAATCAATGGGCAAAGCCCGGAAATGTGAAGAAGGGGGCGCTTGCTTAAAGTAAATTAAGAATCAACGGGTTAAGTTCGGAAAGGTGAAGAAGGGGAGTGCTTGCTTAAAGTAAATGCAGAAACTGCGGGTCTAGCCCGAAAAGGTGAAGAAAGGGTGTGCTTGCTTAAAGTTAAGGCAGAATCAACTGGCAAAGCCCGGAAATGTTAAGAAGGGGGTGCTTGCTTAGAGTAAATGCAGAATCAAATTTGGGAAGCCCGGAAAGGTGAAGATGGGGAGTGCTTGCTTAAAGTAATTGCAGAAGAATCCAGAGCAAGCCCGGAAAAGTAAAGAAATGGGTGCTTGCTTAAAGTAAATGCAGAATCAACGTGGGAAGCCCGGAAAGGTGAAGAAGGGGAGTGCTTGCTTAAAGTAAATGCAGAATCAACTCGCAAAACCTGGAAATGTGAAGAAGGGGGCGCTTGCTTAAAGTAAATTCAGAATCAACGGGGTAAGCCAGGAAAGGTGAAGAAGGGGAGTACTTGCTTCAAGTAAATGCAGAATCAACGTGCAAAGCCCGAAAAAGTGAAGAAGGGGAGTGCTTGCTTAAAATAAATGCAGAATCAACGCGTACTGCCCGGAAAGGTTAGGAAGAGGAGTGCTTCCTTAAAGTAAATGCAGAATCAACGGGTACACCCTGGAAACTTGAGGACAGGGAGTGCTTGCTTAAAGGAATTGCAAAATTAACGGGTCAAGCCCGAATATGTGAAGTAGGTGAGTGCTTGCTTAGAGTAAATGCAAAATCAACGGGCCGAGTCCGGAAAGGTGAAGAAGGGGAGTGTCTCTTTAAAGTAAATGCAGAATCTACGGGTCTAGCCCGGAAAGGTGAAGAAGGGGCGTGCTTGCTTAAAGTTAATGCAGAATCAACGGGTCATGCCCGAAAATGTGAAGAAGGGAAGTGCTTGCTTAGAGTAAATGCAGAAACTGCGGGTCTAGCCCGAAAAGGTGAAGAAAGGGTGTGCTTGCTTAAAGTTAAGGCAGAATCAACTGGCAAAGCCCGGAAATGTTACGAAGGGGGTGCTTGCTTAAAGTTAAGGCAGAATCAACTGGCAAAGCCCGGAAATGTTAAGAAGGGGGTGCTTGCTTAAAGTAAATGCAGAATCAAATTTGGGAAGCCCGGAAAGGTGAAGATGGGGAGTGCTTGCTTAAAGTAATTGCAGAATCCACGAGCCAAGCCCGGAAAAGTAAAGAAATGGGTGCTTGCTTAAAGTAAATGCAGAATCAACGTGGGAAGCCCGGAAAGGTGAAGAAGGGGAGTGCTTGCTTAAAGTAAATACATAATCAAGGGGTCCAGCCCGGAAAGGTGAAAAAAGGGAGTGCTTGCTTAAAGTAAATGCAGAATCAACGGGTCCACTCTGGAAATGTGAAGAAGGGGGCGCTTGCTTAAAGTAAATTCAGAATCAACAGATTAAGCCCGGAAAGGTGAAGAAAGGGATTGCTTGCTTAAAGTAAATGCAGAATAAACGGGCAAAGACCGGAAATGTGAAGAAGGGGGCGCTTGCTTATAGTAAATTCAGAATCAACGGGGTAAGCCAGGAAAGGTAAAGAAGGGGAGTACTTGCTTAAAGTAAATGCAGAATCAACGGGCAAAACCCGAAAAAGTGAAGAAGGGTAGTGCTTGCTTAAAGTAAATGCAGAGTCAACGCGTACTGCCCGGAAAGGTTAGGAAGATGAGTGCTTGCTTAAAGTAAATGCAGAATCAACGGGTACACCTTGGAAAGGTGAGGACAGGGAGTGCTTGCTTAAAGGAATTGCAGAATTAACGGGTCAAGCCCGAATATGTGAAGTAGGTGAGTGCTTGCTTAGAGTAAATGCAAAATCAACGGGCCGAGTCCGGAAAGGTGAAGAAGGGGAGTGTCTCTATAAAGTAAATGCAGAATCTACGGGTCTAGCCCGGAAAGGTGAAGAAGGGGCGTGCTTGCTTAAAGTTAATGCAGAATCAACGGGTCATGCCCGAAAATGTGAAGTAGGGGAGTGCTTGCTTAGAGTAAATGCAGAAACTGCGGGTCTAGCCCGAAAAGGTGAAGAAGGGGTGTGCTTGCTTAAAGTTAAGGCAGAATCAACTCGCAAAGCCCGGAAATATTAAGAAGGGGGTGCTTGCTTAAAGTAAATGAAGAATCAAATTTGGGAAGCCCGGAAAGGTGAAGAAGGGGAGTGCTTGCTTAAAGTAATTGCAGAATCAACGAGCCAAGCCCGGAAAAGTAAAGAAGGGGGTGCTTGCTTAAAGTAAATGCAGAATCAACGTGGGATGCCCGGAAAGGTGACGAAGGGGAGTGCTTGCTTAAAGTAATTGCAGAATCAACGAGCCAAGCCCGGAAAAGTAAAGAAGGGGGTGCTTGCTTAAAATAAATGCAAAATCAATGGGTCTACCCCAGAAATGTGAAGAAGGGGAGTGCTTGCTTAAAGTAAATGCAGAATCAATGGGCAAAGCCCGGAAATACGAAGAAGGGGGCGCTTGCTTAAAGTAAATTCAGAATCTACGGGTTAAGCCCGGAATTGTGAAGAAGAGGAGTGCTTGCTTAAAGTAAATGCAGAATCAACGGGTCCAGCCGAGAAAGGTGAAAAAGGGGAGTGCTTGCTTAAAGTTAAGGCAGAATCAACTGGCAAAGCCCGGAAATGTGAAGAAGGGAGTGCTTTCTTAAAGTAAATGCAGAATCATCGTAGGAAGCCGAGACAGGTGAAGAAGGGGAGTGCCTGCTTAAAGTAATTGCAGAATCAACGAGCCAAGCCCGGAAAAGTGAAGAACGGGGTGCTTGCTTAATGTAAATGCAGAATCAACGGGTCTACACCGGAAAGGTGAATAAGGGGAGTGCTTTCTTAAAGTAAATGCATAATCAACGGGTCCAGCCCGGAAAGGTGTAAAAGGGAAGTGCTTGCTTAAAGTAAATGCAGAATCAACGGGCAAAGACCGGAAATGTGAAGAAGGGGGCGCTTGCTTAAAGTAAATTAATCAAATCAGAATCAGGAAAAGGGGAAAGCCAGGAAAGGTGAAGAAGGGGAGTACTTGCTTAAAGTAAATGCAGAATCAACGGGCAAAGCCCGAAAAAGTGAAGAAGGGGAGTGCTTGCTTAAAGTAAATGCAGAATCAACGCGTACTGCCCGGAAAGGTTAGGAAGAGGAGTGCTTGCTTAAAGTAAATGCAGAATCAACGGGTACACCCTGGAAAGGTGAGGACAGGGAGTGCTTGCTTAAAGGAATTGCAGAATTAACGGGTCAAGCCCGAATATGTGAAGTAGGTGAGTGCTTGCTTAGAGTAAATGCAAAATCAACGGGCCGAGTCCGGAAAGGTGAAGAAGGGGAGTGTCTCTTTAAAGTAAATGCAGAATCTACGGGTCTAGCCC
>NW_022204455.1:0-18848 GCF_007655135.1 Punica granatum | reverse complement strand
AAGTTCGCCGAGCCATCTCGCTCGTGCCTCTTGCAACCTTGCCCGTCTGCTAACCCCTGCGAGGTTACTTTCTTGCACCGCAAGTTCGCCTAGCCACCTCGCTCGTGCCTCTTGCAACTTGCCGGGTGTGCTAATCCGTGCGAGTTTACTTTCCTGCACCGCAAGTTCGCGAGCCACCTCCCTCGTGCCTCTTTCAACCTTGTAGAGTATGCTAACCCCTGCGAGCTTATTTTTCTGCACCTTAAGTTCGCCGAGCCACCTCGCTCGTGCCTCTTGCAACCTTGTCCGGGTCTGCTACCCTGCGAGTTTACTTTCTTGCATCGCAAGTTGCCTAGCCATCTCGCTCGTGCCTCTTGCAAACTTGCCGGGTCTCTAACCTGTGCGATCTTTTTTTCCTGCACCGCAAGTTCGCCGAGCGACCTCGCTCGTGCCTCTTGCAACATTGCTGGGTCTGCTAAGCCCTGCGAGTGAAATTTCTTGCACCGCAAGTTCGCCGAGACGCCTCGCTCGTGCTTCTTGCAACCTTGCCCGGCCTGCTAACCCGTACAAGCTTACTTTCCTACACCGCAAGTTCGCCGAGCCACCTCGCTCGTGCCTCTTGCAAACTTGCCGGGTCTGCTAATCCCTGCCAGATTACTTTCCTGCACCGCAAGTTCGTTGAGCCACCTCCCTCGTGCCTCTTGCAACCTTGCTCGGTATGCTAACCCCTGCGAGCTTACTTTTCTGCACCTTAAGATCGCCGAGCCATCTCGCTCGTGCCTCTTGCAACCTTCCGGTCTGCTAACCCCTGCGAGTTTACTTTCTTGCATCGCAAGTTCGCCTAGCCATCTCGCTCGTGCCTCTTGCAAACTTGCCGGGTCTGCTAATCCGTGCGAGTTTACTTTCATCACCGCAAGTTCGCCGAGCCACCTCGCTCGTGCCTCTTGAAACCTTACCGGGTCTGCTAATCCGTGCGAGTTTTCTTCCATCACCGCAAGTTCGCCGAGCCACCTCGCGTGCCTCTTGCAACATGGTGGGTCTGCTAACTCGTGCGAGTTTAATTTCTTGCACCGCAAGTTCGCCGAGACACCTCGCTCGTGCTTCTTGCAACCTTGCCCGGCTGCTAACACGTACAAGCTTACTTTCCTGCACCGCAAGTTCGCCGAGCCACCTCGCTCGTGCCTCTTGCAACCTTGCCGGGTCTGCTAATCTTGCCAGAACTTTCCTGCACCGCAAGTTCGTTGAGCCACCTCCCTCGTGCCTCTTGCAACCTTGCCGGGTATGCTAACCCCTGCGAGCTTACTTTTCTGCACCTTAAGTTCGCCGAGCCATCTCGCTCGTGCCTCGTGCAACCTTGCCCGGTCTGCTAACCCCTGCGAGTTTACTTTCTTGCATCGCAAGTTCGCCTAGCCATCTCGCTCGTGCCTCTTGCAAACTTGCCGGGTGTGCTAATCCGTGCGAGTTACTTTCCATCACCGCAAGTTCGCCGAGCCACCTCCCTCGTGCCTCTTGCAACCTTGTAGAGTATGCTAACCCCTGCGAGCTTATTTTTCTGCACCTTAAGTTCGCCGAGCCACCTCGCTCGTGCCTCTTGCAACCTTGTCCGGTCCTGCTAACCCCTGCGAGTTTACTTTCTTGCATCGCAAGTTCGCCTAGCCATCTCGCTCGTGCCTCTTGCAAACTTGCCGGGTCTGCTAACCTGTGCGATTTTTTTTCCTGCACCGCAAGTTCGCCGAGCCACCTCGCTCGTGCCTCTTGCAACATTGCTGGGTCTGCTAAGCCCTGCGAGTGAAATTTCTTGCACCGCAAGTTCGCCGAGACACCTCGCTCGTGCTTCTTGCAACCTTGCCCGGCCTGCTAACCCGTACAAGCTTACTTTCCTGCACCGCAAGTTCGCCGAGCCACCTCGCTCGTGCCTCTTGCAACTTGCCGGGTCTGCTAATCCCTGCCAGATTACTTTCCTGCACCGCAAGTTCGTTGAGCCACCTCCCTCGTGCCTCTTGCAACCTTGCCCGGTATGCTAACCCCTGCGAGCTTACTTTTTGCACCTTAAGTTCGCCGAGCCACCTCGCTCGTGCCTCTTGCAACCTTGCCCGGTCTGCTAACTCCTGCGAGTTTACTTTCTTGCATCGCAAGTTCGCCTACCCATCTCGCTCGTGCCTCTTGCAACCTTGCCCGGTCTGCTAACCCCTGCGAGTTTACTTTCTTGCACCGCAAGTTCGCCTAGCCACTCGCTCGTGCCTCTTGCAACTTGCCGGGTCTGCTAATCCGTGCGAGTTTTCTTTCCATCACCGCTAGTTCGCCGAGCCACCTCGCTCGTGCCTCTTGCAACCATACCCGGTCTGCTAATCCGTGCGAGTTTTCTTTCCATCACCGCAAGTTCGCCGAGACACCTCGCTCGTGCTTCTTGTAACCATGCCCGGCCTGCTAACCCGTACAAGCTTACTTTCCTGCACCGCAAGTTCGCCGAGCCACCTCGCTCGTGCCTCTTGCAACCTTGCCGGGTTTGCTAACCTGTGCGAGTTTACTTTTCTGCAACCTTTCCGGGTCTGCTAACCCGTGCCAGTTTACTTTCTTGCACAGCAAGTTCACCGAGCCACCTCGCTCGTGCCTCTTGCAACCTTGCCGGGTTTGCTAACCCGTGCGAGCTTACTTTCCTGCACGACAAGTTCACCGAGCCACCTCGCTTGTGCCTCTTGCAACCTTGCCGGGTCTGCTAACCAGTGAGAGTTTACATTGTTGCACCGCAAGTTCGCCGAGCCACCTCGCCGTGCCTCTTGCAACCTTGCTGGGTCTGCTAACCGGTGCGATCTTACTTTCCTGCTCCGCAAGTTCGCCGAGCCACCTCGCTCGTGCCTCTTGCAACCTTACCGGGTCTGCTAATCCGTGCGAGTTTACTTTCCATCACCGCAAGTTCGCCGAGCCACCTCGCTCGTGCCTCTTGCAACATTGCTGGGTCTGCTAAGCCGTGCGAGTGAAATTTCTTGCACCGCAAGTTCGCCGAGACACCTCGCTCGTGCTTCTTGCAACCTTGCCCGGTCTGCTAACCCGTACAAGCTTACTTTCCTGCACCGCAAGTTCGCCGAGCCACCTCGCTCGTGCCTCTTGCAACCTTGCCGGGTCTGCTAATCCCTGCCAGATTACTTTCCTGCACCGCAAGTTCGTTGAGCAACCTCCCTCGTGCCTCTTGCAACCTTGCCGGGTATGCTAACCCCTGCGAGCTTACTTTATTGCACGTTATGTTCGCCGAGCCACCTCGCTCGTGCCTCTTGCAACCTTGCCCGGTCTGCTAACCCCTGCGAGTTTACTTTCTTGCATCGCAAGTTCGCCTAGCCAACTCGCTCGTGCCTCTTGCAAATTTGCCGGGTCTGCTAATCCGTGGGAGTTTACTTTCCATCACCGCAAGTTCGCCGAGCCACCTCGCTCGTGCCTCTTGCAACCTTACCGGGTCTGCTAATCCGTGCGAGTTTTCTTTCCATCACCGCAAGTTCGCCGAGCCACCTCGCTCGTGCCTCTTGCAACATTGGTGGGTCTGCTAACCGATGCGAGTTTAATTTCTTGCACCGCAAGTTCGCCGAGACACCTCGCTCGTGCTTCTTGCAACCTTGCCCGGCCTGCTAACCCGTACAAGCTTACTTTCCTGCACCGCAAGTTCGCCGAGCCACCTCGCTCGTGCCTCTTGCAAACTTGCCGGGTCTGCTAATCCCTGCCAGATTACTTTCCTGCACCGCAAGTTCGTTGAGCCACCTCCCTCGTGCCTCTTGCAACCTTGCCCGGTATGCTAACCCCTGCGAGCTTACTTTTCTGCACCTTAAGATCGCCGAGCCATCTCGCTCGTGCCTCTTGCAACCTTGCCCGGTCTGCTAACCCCTGCGAGTTTACTTTCTTGCATCGCAAGTTCGCCTAGCCATCTCGCTCGTGCCTCTTGCAAACTTGCCGGGTCTGCTAATCCGTGCGAGTTTACTTTCCATCACCGCAAGTTCGCCGAGCCACCTCGCTCGTGCCTCTTGCAACCTTACCGGGTCTGCTAATCCGTGCGAGTTTTCTTTCCATCACCGCAAGTTCGCCGAGCCACCTCCCTCGTGCCTCTTGCAATTGCTGGGCCTGCTAACCGTGCGAGTTTAATTTCTTGCACCGCAAGTTCGCCGAGCCACCTCGCTCGTGCTCTTGCAACCTTGCCCGGTCTGCTAACCCGTGCAAGCTTACTTTCCTGCACCGCAAGTTCGCCGAGCCACCTCGCTCGTGCCTCTTGCAACATTGCTGGGTCTGCTAAGCCGTGCGAGTGAAATTTCTTGCACCGCAAGTTCGCCGAGACACCTCGCTCGTGCTTCTTGCAACCTTGCCCGGCCTGCTAACCCGTACAAGCTTACTTTCCTGCACCGCAAGTTCGCCGAGCCACCTCGCTCGTGCCTCTTGCAACCTTGCCGGGTCTGCTAATCCCTGCCAGATTACTTTCCTGCACCGCAAGTTCGTTGAGCCACCTCCCTCGTGCCTCTTGCAACCTTGCTCGGTATGCTAACCCCTGCGAGCTCATTTTTCTGCGCCTTAAGATCGCCGAGCCATCTCGCTCGTGCCTCTTGCAACCTTACCCGGTCTGCTAACCCCTGCGAGTTTACTTTCTTGCATCGCAAGTTCGCCTAGCCATCTCGCTCGTGCCTCTTGCAAACTTGCCGGGTCTGCTAATCCGTGCGAGTTTACTTTCCATCACCGCAAGTTCGCCGAGCCACCTCGCTCGTGCCTCTTGCAACCTTACCGGGTCTGCTAATCCGTGCGAGTTTACTTTCCTTCACCGCAAGTTCGCCGAGCCACCTCGCTCGTGCCTCTTGCAACATTGCTGGGTCTGCTAAGCCGTGCGAGTGAAATTTCTTGCACCGCAAGTTCGCCGAGACACCTCGCTCGTGCTTCTTGCAACCTTGCCCGGCCTGCTAACCCGTACAAGCTTACTTTCCTGCACCGCAAGTTCGCCGAGCCACCTCGCTCGTGCCTCTTGCAACCTTGCCGGGTCTGCTAATCCCTGCCAGATTACTTTCCTGCACCGCAAGTTCGTTGAGCCACCTCCCTCGTGCCTCTTGCAACCTTGCCGGGTATGCTAACCCCTGCGAGCTTACTTTTCTGCACCTTAAGTTCGCCGAGCCATCTCGCTCGTGCCTCTTGCAACCTTGCCCGGTCTGCTAACCCCTGCGAGTTTACTTTCTTGCATCGCAAGTTCGCCTAGCCATCTCGCTCGTGCCTCTTGCAAACTTGCCGGGTCTGCTAATCCGTGCGAGTTTACTTTCCATCACCGCAAGTTCGCCGAGCCACCTCGCTCGTGCCTCTTGCAACCTTACCGGGTCTGCTAATCCGTGCGAGTTTTCTTTCCATCACCGCAAGTTCGCCGAGCCACCTCGCTCGTGCCTCTTGCAACATTGCTGGGTCTGCTAACCCGTGCGAGTTTAATTTCTTGCACCGCAAGTTCGCCGAGACACCTCGCTCGTGCTTCTTGCAACCTTGCCCGGCCTGCTAACCCGTACAAGCTTACTTTCCTGCACCGCAAGTTCGCCGAGCCACCTCGCTCGTGCCTCTTGCAACCTTGCCGGGTCTGCTAATCCCTGCCAGATTACTTTCCTGCACCGCAAGTTCGTTGA
Organism: Punica granatum; assembly: GCF_007655135.1. Taxonomy (NCBI): domain Eukaryota; kingdom Viridiplantae; phylum Streptophyta; class Magnoliopsida; order Myrtales; family Lythraceae; genus Punica; species Punica granatum. The sequence continues at coordinate 13,245 of NW_022204455.1, read as the reverse complement.
GCCACCTCCCTCGTGCCTCTTGCAACCTTGCCGGGTATGCTAACCCCTGCGAGCTTACTTTTCTGCACCTTAAGTTCGCCGAGCCATCTCGCTCGTGCCTCTTGCAACCTTCCCGGTCTGCTAACCCTGCGAGTTTACTTTCTTGCATCGCAAGTTCGCCTAGCCATCTCGCTCGTGCCTCTTGCAAACTTACCGGGTCTGCTAATCCGTGCGAGTTTTCTTTCCATCACCGCAAGTTCGCCGAGCCACCTCGCTCGTGCCTCTTGCAACATTGCTGGGTCTGCTAACTCGTGCGAGTTTAATTTCTTGCACCGCAAGTTCGCCGAGACACCTCGCTCGTGCTTCTTGCAACCTTGCCCGGCCTGCTAACCCGTACAAGCTTACTTTCCTGCACCGCAAGTTCGCCGAGCCACCTCGCTCGTGCCTCTTGCAACCTTGCCGGGTCTGCTAATCCCTGCCAGATTACTTTCCTGCACCGCAAGTTCGTTGAGCCACCTCCCTCGTGCCTCTTGCAACCTTGCCGGGTATGCTAACCCCTGCGAGCTTACTTTTCTGCACATTAAGTTCGCCGAGCCATCTCGCTCGTGCCTCTTGCAACCTTGCCCGGTCTGCTAACCCCTGCGAGATTACTTTCTTGCTTCGCAAGTTCGCCTAGCCATCTCGCTCGTGCCTCTTGCAAACTTGCCGGGTCTGCTAATCCGTGCGAGTTTACTTTCCATCACCGCAAGTTCGCCGAGCCACCTCGCTCGCGGCTCTTGCAACCTTACCGGGTCTGCTAATCCGTGCGAGTTTACTTTCCTTCACCGCAAGTTCGCCGAGCCACCTCGCTCGTGCCTCTTGCAACATTGCTGGGTCTGCTAAGCCGTGCGAGTGAAATTTCTTGCACCGCAAGTTCGCCGAGACACCTCGCTCGTGCTTCTTGCAACCTTGCCCGGCCTGCTAACCCGTACAAGCTTACTTTCCTGCACCGCAAGTTCGCCGAGCCACCTCGCTCGTGCCTCTTGCAACCTTGCCGGGTCTGCTAATCCCTGCCAGATTACTTTCCTGCACCGCAAGTTCGTTGAGCCACCTCCCTCGTGCCTCTTGCAACCTTGCCGGGTATGCTAACCCCTGCGAGCTTACTTTTCTGCACCTTAAGTTCGCCGAGCCATCTCGCTCGTGCCTCTTGCAACCTTGCCCGGTCTGCTAACCCCTGCGAGTTTACTTTCTTGCATCGCAAGTTCGCCTAGCCATCTCGCTCGTGCCTCTTGCAAACTTGCCGGGTCTGCTAATCCGTGCGAGTTTACTTTCCATCACCGCAAGTTCGCCGAGCCACCTCGCTCGTGCCTCTTGCAACCTTACCGGGTCTGCTAATCCGTGCGAGTTTTCTTTCCATCACCGCAAGTTCGCCGAGCCACCTCGCTCGTGCCTCTTGCAACATTGCTGGGTCTGCTAACCCGTGCGAGTTTAATTTCTTGCACCGCAAGTTCGCCGAGACACCTCGCTCGTGCTTCTTGCAACCTTGCCCGGCCTGCTAACCCGTACAAGCTTACTTTCCTGCACCGCAAGTTCGCCGAGCCACCTCGCTCGTGCCTCTTGCAACCTTGCCGGGTCTGCTAATCCTGCCAGATTACTTTCCTGCACCGCAAGTTCGTTGAGCCACCTCCCTCGTGCCTCTTGCAACCTTGCCGGGTATGCTAACCCCTGCGAGCTTACTTTTCTGCACCTTAAGTTCGCCGAGCCATCTCGCTCGTGCCTCTTGCAACCTATCCCGGTCTGCAAACCCCTGCGAGTTTACTTTCTTGCATCGCAAGTTCGCCTAGCCATCTCGCTCGTGCCTCTTGCAAACTTGCCGGGTCTGCTAATCCGTGCGAGTTTTCTTTCCATCACCGCAAGTTCGCCGAGCCACCTCGCTCGTGCCTCTTGCAACATTGCTGGGTCTGCTAACTCGTGCGAGTTTAATTTCTTGCACCGCAAGTTCGCCGAGACACCTCGCTCGTGCTTCTTGCAACCTTGCCCGGCCTGCTAACCCGTACAAGCTTACTTTCCTGCACCGCAAGTTCGCCGAGCCACCTCGCTCGTGCCTCTTGCAACCTTGCCGGGTCTGCTAATCCCTGCCAGATTACTTTCCTGCACCGCAAGTTCGTTGAGCCACCTCCCTCGTGCCTCTTGCAACCTTGCCGGGTATGCTAACCCCTGCGAGCTTACTTTTCTGCACCATTAAGTTCGCCGAGCCATCTCGCTCGTGCCTCTTGCAACCTTGCCCGGTCTGCTAACCCCTGCGAGTTTACTTTCTTGCATCGCAAGTTCGCCTAGCCATCTCGCTCGTGCCTCTTGCAACTTGCCGGGTCTGCTAATCCGTGCGAGTTTACTTTCCTCACCGCAAGTTCGCCGAGCCACCTCGCTCGTGCCTCTTGCAACCTTACCGGGACTGCTAATCCGTGCGAGTTTACTTTCCTTCACCGCAAGTTCGCCGAGCCACCTCGCTCGTGCCTCTTGCAACATTGCTGGGTCTGCTAACCGTGCGAGTGAAATTTCTTGCACCGCAAGTTCGCCGAGACACCTCGCTCGTGCTTCTTGCAACCTTGCCCGGCCTGCTAACCCGTACAAGCTTACTTTCCTGCACCGCAAGTTCGCCGAGCCACCTCGCTCGTGCCTCTTGCAACCTTGCCGGGTCTGCTAATCCCTGCCAGATTACTTTCCTGCACCGCAAGTTCGTTGAGCCACCTCCCTCGTGCCTCTTGCAACCTTGCCGGGTATGCTAACCCCTGCGAGCTTACTTTTCTGCACCTTAAGTTCGCCGAGCCATCTCGCTCGTGCCTCTTGCAACCTTGCCCGGTCTGCTAACCCTGCGAGTTTACTTTCTTGCATCGCAAGTTCGCCTAGCCATCTCGCTCGTGCCTCTTGCAAACTTGCCGGGTCTGCTAATCCGTGCGAGTTTACTTTCCATCACCGCAAGTTCGCCGAGCCACCTCGCTCGTGCCTCTTGCAACTTACCGGGTCTGCTATCCGTGCGAGTTTTCTTTCCATCACCGCAAGTTCGCCGAGCCACCTCGCTCGTGCCTCTTGCAACTTGCCGGTCTGCTAACCCCTGCGAGTTTACTTTCTTGCATCGCAAGTTCGCCGAGCCATCTCGCTCGTGCCTCTTGCAACTTGCCGGGTCTGCTAATCCGTGCGAGTTTACTTTCCATCACCGCAAGTTCGCCGAGCCACCTCGCTCGTGCCTCTTGCAACCTTACCGGGTCTGCTAATCCGTGCGAGTTTTCTTTCCATCACCGCAAGTTCGCCGAGCCACCTCGCTCGTGCCTCTTGCAACATTGCGGGTCTGCTAACCCGTGCGAGTTAATTTCTTGCACCGCAAGTTCGCCGAGCACCTCGCTCGTGCTTCTTGCAACCTTGCCCGGCCTGCTAACCCGTACAAGCTTACTTTCCTGCACCGCAAGTTCGCCGAGCCACCTCGCTCGTGCCTCTTGCAACCTTGCCGGTCTGCTAATCCCTGCGAGACTACTTTCCTGCACCGCAAGTTCGTTGAGCCACCTCCCTCGTGCCTCTTGCAACCTTGTCGAGTATGCTAACCCCTGCGAGCTTATTTTTCTGCACCTTAAGTTCGCCGAGCCACCTCGCTCGTGCCTCTTGCAACCTTGTCCGGTCTGCTAACCCCTGCGAGTTTACTTTCTTGCATCGCAAGTTCGCCTAGCCATCTCGCTCGTGCCTCTTGCAAACTTGCCGGGTCTTCTAACCTGTGCGATCTATTTTTCCTGCACCGCAAGTTCGCCGAGCCACCTCGCTCGTGCCTCTTGCAACATTGCTGGGTCTGCTAACCCGTGCGAGTTTAATTTCTTGCACCGCAAGTTCGCCGAGACCCCTCGCTCGTGCTTCTTGCAACCTTGCCCGGCCTGCTAACCCGTACAAGCTTACTTTCCTGCACCGCAAGTTCGCCGAGCCACCTCGCTCGTGCCTCTTGCAAACTTGCCGATCTGCTAATCCCTGCCAGATTACTTTCCTGCACCGCAAGTTCGTTGAGCCACCTCCCTCGTGCCTCTTGCAACCTTGCCGGGTATGCTAACCCCTGCGAGCTTACTTTTCTGCACCTTAAGTTCGCCGAGCCATCTCGCTCGTGCCTCTTGCAACCTTCCCGGTCTGCTAACCCTGCGAGTTTACTTTCTTGCATCGCAAGTTCGCCTAGCCATCTCGCTCGTGCCTCTTGCAAACTTGCCGGGTCTGCTAATCCGTGCGAGTTTACTTTCCATCACCGCAAGTTCGCCGAGCCACCTCGCTCGTGCCTCTTGCAACTTGTGGGTCTGCTAACCGTGCGAGTTTACTTTCTTGCACCGCAAGTTCGCCGAGACACCTCGCTCGTGCCTCTTGCAACCTTGCCCGGTCTGCTAACCCGTGCAAGCTTACTTTCTTGCACCGCAAGTTCGCCGAGCCACCTCGCTCGTGCCTCTTGCAACCTTGCCGGTCTGCTAATCCGTGCGAGTTTACTTTCCTCACCGCAAGTTCGCCGAGCCACCTCGCTCGTGCCTCTTGCAACCTTGCCGGGTCTGCTAATCCGTGCAAGTTTTCTTTCCATCACCGCAAGTTCGCCGAGCCACCTCGCTCGTGCCTCTTGCAACATTGCTGGGTCTGCTAACCCTGCGAGTTTAATTTCTTGCACCGCAAGTTCGCCGAGACACCTCGCTCGTGCTTCTTGCAACCTTGCCCGGCCTGCTAACCCGTACAAGCTTACTTTCCTGCACCGCAAGTTCGCCGAGCCACCTCGCTCGTGCCTCTTGCAACCTTGCCGGGTCTGCTAATCCTGCGAGATTACTTTCCTGCACCGCAAGTTCGTTGAGCCACCTCCCTCGTGCCTCTTGCAACCTTGTCGAGTATGCTAACCCCTGCGAGCTTATTTTTCTGCACCTTAAGTTCGCCGAGCCACCTCGCTCGTGCCTCTTGCAACCTTGCCGGTCTGCTAACCCCTGCGAGTTTACTTTCTTGCATCGCAAGTTCGCCTAGCCATCTCGCTCGTGCCTCTTGCAAACTTGCCGGGTCTTCTAACCTGTGCGATCTTTTTTTCCTGCACCGCAAGTTCGCCGAGCCACCTCGCTCGTGCCTCTTGCAACATTGTTGGTCTGCTAACCCGTGCGAGTTTAATTTCTTGCACCGCAAGTTCGCCGAGACACCTCGCTCGTGCTTCTTGCAACCTTGCCCGGCCTGCTAACCCGTACAAGCTTACTTTCCTGCACCGCAAGTTCGCCGAGCCACCTCGCTCGTGCCTCTTGCAACCTTGCCGGGTCTGCTAATCCTGCGAGACTACTTTCCTGCACCGCAAGTTCGTTGAGCCACCTCCCTCGTGCCTCTTGCAACCTTGCCGAGTATGCTAACCCCTGCGAGCTTACTTTTCTGCACCTTAAGTTCGCCCGAGCCACTCGCTCGTGCCTCTTGCAACCTTGTCCGGTCTGCTAACCCTGCGAGTTTACTTTCTTGCATCGCAAGTTCGCCTAGCCATCTCGCTCGTACCTCTTGCAAACTCGCCGGGTCTTCTAACCTGTGCGATCTTTTTTTCCTGCACCGCAAGTTCGCCGAGGCACCTCGCTCGTGCCTCTTGCAACATTGCTGGGTCTGCTAACCCGTGCGAGTTTAATTTCTTGCACCGCAAGTTCGCCGAGACACCTCGCTCGTGCTTCTTGCAACCTTGCCCGGCCTGCTAACCCGTACAAGCTTACTTTCCTGCACCGCAAGTTCGCCGAGCCACCTCGCTCGTGCCTCTTGCAAACTTGCCGGGTCTGCTAATCCCTGCCAGATTACTTTCCTGCACCGCAAGTTCGTTGAGCCACCTCCCTCGTGCCTCTTGCAACCTTGCCGGGTATGCTAACCCCTGCGAGCTTACTTTTCTGCACCTTAAGTTCGCCGAGCCATCTCGCTCGTGCCTCTTGCAACCTATCCCGGTCTGCAAACCCCTGCGAGTTTACTTTCTTGCATCGCAAGTTCGCCTAGCCATCTCGCTCGTGCCTCTTGCAAACTTACCGGGTCTGCTAATCCGTGCGAGTTTTCTTTCCATCACCGCAAGTTCGCCGAGCCACCTCGCTCGTGCCTCTTGCAACATTGCTGGGTCTGCTAAGCCGTGCGAGTGAAATTTCTTGCACCGCAAGTTCGCCGAAACACCTCGCTCGTGCTTCTTGCAACCTTGCCCGGTCTGCTAACCCGCACAAGCTTACTTTCCTGCACCGCGAGTTCGCCGAGCCACCTCGCTCGTGCCTCTTGCAACCTTGCCGGGTCTGCTAATCCCTGCCAGATTACTTTCCTGCACCGCAAGTTCGTTGAGCCACCTCCCTCGTGCCTCTTGCAACCTTGCCGGGTATGCTAACCCCTGCGAGCTTACTTTTCTGCACATTAAGTTCGCCGAGCCATCTCGCTCGTGCCTCTTGCAACCTTGCCCGGTCTGCTAACCCCTGCGAGATTACTTTCTTGCTTCGCAAGTTCGCCTAGCCATCTCGCTCGTGCCTCTTGCAAACTTGCCGGGTCTGCTAATCCGTGCGAGTTTACTTTCCATCACCGCAAGTTCGCCGAGCCACCTCGCTCGTGCCTCTTGCAACATTGCTGGGTCTGCTAAGCCGTGCGAGTGAAATTTCTTGCACCGCAAGTTCGCCGAGACACCTCGCTCGTGCTTCTTGCAACCTTGCCCGGCCTGCTAACCCGTACAAGCTTACTTTCCTGCACCGCAAGTTCGCCGAGCCACCTCGCCCGTGCCTCTTGCAACCTTGCCGGGTCTGCTAATCTCTGCGAGACTACTTTCCTGCACCGCAAGTTCGTTGAGCCACCTCCCTCGTGCCTCTTGCAACCTTGTCGAGTATGCTAACCCCTGCGAGCTTATTTTTCTGCACCTTAAGTTCGCCGAGCCACCTCGCTCGTGCCTCTTGCAACCTTGTCCGGTCTGCTAACCCCTGCGAGTTTACTTTCTTGCATCGCAAGTTCGCCTAGCCATCTCGCTCGTGCCTCTTGCAAACTTGCCGGGTCTTCTAACCTGTGCGATCTTTTTTTCCTGCACCGCAAGTTCGCCGAGCGACCTCGCTCGTGCCTCTTGCAACATTGCTGGGTCTGCTAAGCCCTGCGAGTGAAATTTCTTGCACCGCAAGTTCGCCGAGACCCCTCGCTCGTGCTTCTTGCAACCTTGCCCGGCCTGCTAACCCGTACAAGCTTACTTTCCTACACCGCAAGTTCGCCGAGCCACCTCGCTCGTGCCTCTTGCAAACTTGCCGGGTCTGCTAATCCCTGCCAGATTACTTTCCTGCACCGCAAGTTCGTTGAGCCACCTCCCTCGTGCCTCTTGCAACCTTGCTCGGTATGCTAACCCCTGCGAGCTTACTTTTCTGCACCTTAAGATCGCCGAGCCATCTCGCTCGTGCCTTTTGCAACCTTGCCCGGTCTGCTAACCCCTGCGAGTTTACTTTCTTGCATCGCAAGTTCGCCTAGCCATCTCGCTCGTGCCTCTTGCAAACTTGCCGGGTCTGCTAATCCGTGCGAGTTTACTTTCCATCACCGCAAGTTCGCCAAGCCACCTCGCTCGTGCCTCTTGCAACCTTACCGGGTCTGCTAATCCGTGCGAGTTTTCTTTCCATCACCGCAAGTTCGCCGAGCCACCTCGCTCGTGCCTCTTGCAACATTGCTGGGTCTGCTAACTCGTGCGAGTTTAATTTCTTGCACCGCAAGTTCGCCGAGACACCTCGCTCGTGCTTCTTGCAACCTTGCCCGGCCTGCTAACACGTACAAGCTTACTTTCCTGCACCGCAAGTTCGCCGAGCCACCTCGCTCGTGCCTCTTGCAACCTTGCCGGGTCTGCTAATCCTTGCCAGATTACTTTCCTGCACCGCAAGTTCGTTGAGCCACCTCCCTCGTGCCTCTTGCAACCTTGCCGGGTATGCTAACCCCTGCGAGCTTACTTTTCTGCACCTTAAGTTCGCCGAGCCATCTCGCTCGTGCCTCTTGCAACCTTGCCCGGTCTGCTAACCCCTGCGAGTTTACTTTCTTGCATCGCAAGTTCGCCTAGCCATCTCGCTCGTGCCTCTTGCAAACTTGCCGGGTGTGCTAATCCGTGCGAGTTTACTTTCCATCACCGCAAGTTCGCCGAGCCACCTCCCTCGTGCCTCTTTCAACCTTGTAGAGTATGCTAACCCCTGCGAGCTTATTTTTCTGCACCTTAAGTTCGCCGAGCCACCTCGCTCGTGCCTCTTGCAACCTTGTCCGGTCTGCTAACCCCTGCGAGTTTACTTTCTTGCATCGCAAGTTCGCCTAGCCATCTCGCTCGTGCCTCTTGCAAACTTGCCGGGTCTTCTAACCTGTGCGATCTTTTTTTCCTGCACCGCAAGTTCGCCGAGCGACCTCGCTCGTGCCTCTTGCAACATTGCTGGGTCTGCTAAGCCCTGCGAGTGAAATTTCTTGCACCGCAAGTTCGCCGAGACGCCTCGCTCGTGCTTCTTGCAACCTTGCCCGGCCTGCTAACCCGTACAAGCTTACTTTCCTACACCGCAAGTTCGCCGAGCCACCTCGCTCGTGCCTCTTGCAACTTGCCGGGTCTGCTAATCCCTGCCAGATTACTTTCCTGCACCGCAAGTTCGTTGAGCCACCTCCCTCGTGCCTCTTGCAACCTTGCCGGTATGCTAACCCCTGCGAGCTTACTTTTCTGCACCTTAAGTTCGCCGAGCCATCTCGCTCGTGCCTCTTGCAACCTTGCCCGTCTGCTAACCCCTACGAGTTTACTTTCTTGCAGCGCAAGTTCGCCTACCATCTCTCGCTCGTGCCTCTTGCAAACTTGCCGGGTCTGCTAATCCGTGCGAGTTTACTTTCCATCACCGCAAGTTCGCCGAGCCACCTCGCTCGTGCCTCTTGCAACCTTACCGGGTCTGCTAATCCGTGCGAGTTTTCTTCCATCACCGCAAGTTCGCCGAGCCACCTCGCTCGTGCCTCTTGCAACATTGCTGGGTCTGCTAACTCGTGCGAGTTTAATTCTTGCACCGCAAGTTCGCCGAGACACCTCGCTCGTGCTTCTTGCAACCTTGCCGGCCTGCTAACACTACAAGCTTACTTTCCTGCATCGCAAGTTCGCCGAGCCACCTCGCTCGTGCCTCTTGCAACCTTGCCGGGTCTGCTAATCCTTGCCAGATTACTTTCCTGCACCGCAAGTTCGTTGAGCCACTCCCTCGTGCCTCTTGCAACCTTGCTGGGTATGCTACCCCTGCGAGCTTACTTTTCTGCACCTTAAGTTCACCGAGCCACCTCGCTCCGCCGTGCCTCGTGCAACCTTGCCCGTCTGCTAACCCCTGCGAGTTTACTTTCTTGCATCGCAAGTTCGCCTAGCCATCTCGCTCGTGCCTCTTGCAAACTTGCCGGGTGTGCTAATCCGTGCGAGTTTACTTTCCATCACCGCAAGTTCGCCGAGCCACCTCCCTCGTGCCTCTTTCAACCTTGTAGAGTATGCTAACCCCTGCGAGCTTATTTTTCTGCACCTTAAGTTCTCCGAGCCACCTCGCTCGTGCCTCTTGCAACCTTGTCCGGCCTGCTAACCCCTGCGAGTTTACTTTCTTGCATCGCAAGTTCGCCTAGCCATCTCGCTCGTGCCTCTTGCAAACTTGCCGGGTCTTCTAACCTGTGCGATCTTTTTTTCCTGCACCGCAAGTTCGCCGAGCGACCTCGCTCCTGCCTCTTGCAACATTGCCGGGTCTGCTAAGCCCTGCGAGTGAAATTTCTTGCACCGCAAGTTCGCCGAGACGCCTCGCTCGTGCTTCTTGCAACCTTGCCCGGCCTGCTAACCCGTACAAGCTTACTTTCCTACACCGCAAGTTCGCCGAGCCACCTCGCTCGTGCCTCTTGTAAACTTGCCGGGTCTGCTAATCCCTGCCAGATTACTTTCCTGCACCGCAAGTTCGTTGAGCCACCTCCCTCGTGCCTCTTGCAACCTTGCTCGGTATGCTAACCCCTGCGAGCTTACTTTTATGCACCTTAAGATCGCCGAGCCATCTCGCTCGTGCCTCTTGCAACCTTGCCCGGTCTGCTAACTCCTGCGAGTTTACTTTCTTGCATCGCAAGTTCGCCTACCCATCTCGCTCGTGCCTCTTGCAACCTTGCCCGGTCTGCTAACCCCTGCGAGATTACTTTCTTGCTTCGCAAGTTCGCCTAGCCATCTCACTCGTGCCTCTTGCAAACTTGCCGGGTCTGCTAATTTGTGCGAGTTTTCTTTCCATCACCGCTAGTTCGCCGAGCCACCTCGCTCGTGCCTCTTGCAACCATACCCGGTCTGCTAATCCGTGCGAGTTTTCTTTCCATCACCGCAAGTTCGCCGAGACACCTCGCTCGTGCTTCTTGTAACCATGCCCGGCCTGCTAACCCGTACAAGCTTACTTTCCTGCACCGCAAGTTCGCCGAGCCACCTCGCTCGTGCCTCTTGCAACCTTGCCGGGTTTGCTAACCTGTGCGAGTTTACTTTTCTGCAACCTTTCCGGGTCTGCTAACCCGTGCCAGTTTACTTTCTTGCACAACAAGTTCACCGAGCCACCTCGCTCGTGCCTCTTGCAACCTTGCCGGGTTGCTAACCCGTGCGAGCTTACTTTCCTGCACGACAAGTTCACCGAGCCACCTCGCTTGTGCCTCTTGCAACCTTGCCGGGTCTGCTAACCAGTGAGAGTTTACATTCTTGCTTGCACGCAAGTTCGCCGAGCCACCTCGCCGTGCCTCTTGCAACCTAGCTGGGTCTGCTGACCGGTGCGATCTTACTTTCCTGCTCCGCAAGTTCGCCGAGCCACCTCGCTCGTGCCCCTTGCAACCTTACCGGGTCTGCTAATCCGTGCGAGTTTACTTTCCATCACCGCAAGTTCGCCGAGCCACCTCGCTCGTGCCTCTTGCAACATTGCTGGGTCTGCTAAGCCGTGCGAGTGAAATTTCTTGCACGGCAAGTTCGCCGAGACACCTCGCTCGTGCTTCTTGCAACCTTGCCCGGTCTGCTAACCCGTACAAGCTAACTTTCCTGCACCGCGAGTTCGCCGAGCCACCTCGCTCGTGCCTCTTGCAACCTTGCCGGGTCTGCTAATCCCTGCCAGATTACTTTCCTGCACCGCAAGTTCGTTGAGCCACCTCCCTCGTGCCTCTTGCAACCATGTCGGGTATGCTAACCCCTGCGAGCTTACTTTTCTGCACATTAAGTTCGCCGAGCCACCTCGCTCGTGCCTCTTGCAACCTTGCCCGGTCTGCTAACCCCTGCGAGTTTACTTTCTTGCATCACAAGTTCGCCTAGCCAACTCGCTCGTGCCTCTTGCAAACTTGCCGGGTCTGCTAAACCGTGCGAGTTTACTTTCCATCACCGCAAGTTCGCCGAGCCACCTCGCTCGTGCCTCTTGCAACCTTACCGAGTCTGCTAATCCGTGCGAGTTTTCTTTCCATCACCGCACGTTCGCCGAGCCACCTCGCTCGTGCCTCTTGCAACATTGGTGGGTCTGCTAACCGATGCGAGTTTAATTTCTTGCACCGCAAGTTCGCCGAGACACCTCGCTCGTGCTCTTGCAACTTGCAACCTGGCCCCGCCTGCTAACCCTACAAGCTTACTTTCCTGCACCGCAAGTTCGCCGAGCCACCTCGCTCGTGCCTCTTGCAAACTTGCCGGGTCTGCTACTATCCCTGCCAGATTACTTTCCTGCACCGCAAGTTCGTTGAGCCACCTCCCTCGTGCCTCTTGCAACCTTGCCCGGTATGCTAACCCCTGCGAGCTTACTTTTCTGCACCTTAAGATCGCCGAGCCATCTCGCTCGTGCCTCTTGCAACCTTGCCCGGTCTGCTAACCCCTGCGAGTTTACTTTCTTGCATCGCAAGTTCGCCTAGCCATCTCGCTCGTTCCTCTTGCAAACTTGCCGGGTCTGCTAATCCGTGCGAGTTTACTTTCCATCACCGCAAGTTCGCCGAGCCACCTCGCTCGTTCCTCTTGCAACCTTACCGGGTCTGCTAATCCGTGCGAGTTTTCTTTCCATCACCGCAAGTTCGCCGAGCCACCTCGCTCGTGCCTCTTGCAACATTGCTGGGCCTGCTAACTCGTGCGAGTTTAATTTCTTGCACCGCAAGTTCGCCGAGACACCTCGCTCGTGCTTCTTGCAACCTTGCCCGGCCTGCTAACCCGTACAAGCTTACTTTCCTGCACCACAAGATCGCCGAGCCACCTCGCTCGTGCCTCTTGCAACATTGCTGGGTCTGCTAAGCTGTGCGAGTGAAATTTCTTGCACCGCAAGTTCGCCGAGCACCTCGCTCGTGCTCTTGGCAACCTTGCCCGGCCTGCTAACCCGTACAAGCTTACTTTCCTGCACCGCAAGTTCGCCGAGCCACCTCGCTCGTGCCTCTTGCAACCTTGCCGGGTCTGCTAATCCCTGCAAGATTACTTTCCTGCACCGCAAGTTCGTTGATCCACCTCCCTCGTGCCTCTTGCAACCTTGCCGGGTATGCTAACCCCTGCGAGCTTACTTTTCTGCACATTAAGTTCACCGAGCCATCTCGCTCGTGCCTCTTCCAACCTTGCCCGGTCTGCTAACCCCTGCGAGATTACTTTCTTGCATCGCAAGTTCGCCTAGCCATCTCGCTCGTGCCTCTTGCAAACTTACCGGGTCTGCTAATACGTGCGAGTTTACTTTCCATCACCGCAAGTTCGCCGAGCCACCTCGCTCGTGCCTCTTGCAACCTTACCGGGACTGCTAATCCGTGCGAGTTTACTTTCCTTCACCGCAAGTTCGCCGAGCCACCTCGCTCGTGCCTCTTGCAGCATTGCTGGGTCTGCTAAGCCGTGCGAGTGAAATTTCTTGCACCGCAAGTTCGCCGAGACACCTCGCTCGTGCTTCTTGCAACCTTGCCCGGCCTGCTAACCCGTACAAGCTTACTTTCCTGCACCGCAAGTTCGCCGAGCCACCTCGCTCGTGCCTCTTGCAACCTTGCCGGGTCTGCTAATCCCTGCCAGATTACTTTCCTGCACCGCAAGTTCGTTGAGCCACCTCCCTCGTGCCTCTTGCAACCTTGCCGGGTATGCTAACCCCTGCGAGCTTACTTTTCTGCACCTTAAGTTCGCCGAGCCATCTCGCTCGTGCCTCTTGCAACCTTGCCCGGTCTTCTAACCCCTGCGAGTTTCCTTTCTTGCATCGCAAGTTCGCCTAGCCATATCACTCGTGCCTCTTGCAAACTTGCCGGGTGTGCAAATCCGTGCGAGTTTACTTTCCATCACCACAAGTTCCCCGAGCCACCTCGCTCGTGCCTCTTGCAACC
>NW_022204454.1:0-41810 GCF_007655135.1 Punica granatum | reverse complement strand
CCCTGCGAGTTTACTTTCTTGCATCGCAAGTTCGCCTAGCCATCTCGCTCGTGCCTCTTGCAAACTTGCCGGGTCTTCTAACCAGTGCGATCTGTTTTTCCTGCACCGCAAGTTCGCCGAGCCACCTCGCTCGTGCCTCTTGCAATATTGCTGGGTTTGCTAACCCGTGCGAGTTTAATTTCTTGCACCGCAAGTTCGCCGCACCTCGCTCGTGCTTCTTGCAACCTTGCCCGGCCTGCTAACCCGTACAAGCTTATTTTTCTGCACAACAAGTTCACCGAGCCACCTTGCTCGTGCCTCTTGCAACCTTGTCGAGTATGCTAACCCCTGCGAGCTTATTTTTCTGCACCTTAAGTTCGCCGAGCCACCTCGCTCGTGCCTCTTGCAACCTTGTCCGGTCTGCTAACCCCTGCGAGTTTACTTTCTTGCATCGCAAGTTCGCCGAGCCATCTCGCTCGTGCCTCTTGCAAACTTGCCGGGTCTTTAACCTATGCGATCTTTTTTTCCTGCACCGCAAGTTCGCCGAGCCACCTCGCTCGTGCCTCTTGCAACATTGCTGGGTCTGCTACGCCGTGCGAGTGAAATTTCTTGCACCGCAAGTTCACCGAGACACCTCGCTCGTGCTTCTTGCAACCTTGCCCGGCCTGCTAACCCGTACAAGCTTACTTTCCTGCACCGCAAGTTCGCCGAGCCACCTCGCTCGTGCCTCTTGCAAACTTGCCGGGTCTGCTAATCCCTGCCATATTACTTTCCTGCACCGCAAGTTCGTTGAGCCACCTCCCTCGTGCCTCTTGCAACCTTGCCGGGTATGCTAACCCCATCGAGCTTACTTTTCTGCACCTTAAGTTCGCCGAGCCATCTCGCTCGTGCCACTTGCAACCTTGCCCGGTCTGCTAACCCCTGCGAGTTTACTTTCTTGCATCGCAAGTACGCCATGCCAACTCGCTCGTGCCTCTTGCAAACTTGCCGGGTCTGCTAATCCGTGCGAGTTTACTTTCCATCACCGCAAGTTCGCGGAGCCACCTCGCTCGTGCCTCTTGCAACCTTACCGGGTCTGCTAATCCGTGCGAGTTTTCTTTCCATCACCGCAAGTTCGCCGAGCAACCTCGCTCGTGCCTCTTGCAACATTGCTGGGTCTGCGAACTCGTGCGAGTTTAATTTCTTGCACCGCAAGTTCGCCGAGACACCTCGCTCGTGCTTCTTGCAACCTTGCCCGGCCTGCTAACCTGTACAAGCTTACTTTCCTGCACCGCAAGTTCGCCGAGCCACCTCGCTCGTGCCTCTTGCAACCTTACCGGGTCTGCTAATCTCTGCGAGACTACTTTCCTGCACCGCAAGTTCGTTGAGCCACCTCCTTCGTGCCTCTTGCAACCTTGTCGAGTATGCTAACCCCTGCGAGCTTATTTTTCTGCACCTTAAGTTCGCCGAGCCACCTCGCTCGTGCCTCTTGCAACCTTGTCCGGTCTGCTAACCCCTGCGAGTTTACTTTCTTGCACCGCTAGTTCGCCTAGCCATCTCGCTCGTGCCTCTTGCAAACTTGCCGGGGTCTTTAACCTATGCGATCTTTTTTTCCTGCACCGCAAGTTCGCCGAGCCACCTCGCTCGTGCCTCTTGCAACATTGCTGGGTCTGCTACGCCGTGCGAGTGAAATTTCTTGCACCGCAAGTTCGCCGAGACACCTCGCTCGTGCTTTTTGCAACCTTGCCGGCCTGCTAACCCGTACAAGCTTACTTTCCTGCACCGCAAGTTCGCCGAGCCACCTCGCTCGTGCCTCTTGCAAACTTGCCGGGTCTGCTAATCCCTGCCATATTACTTTCCTGCACCGCAAGTTCGTTGAGCCACCTCCCTCGTGCCTCTTGCAACCTTGCCGGGTATGCTAACCCATCGAGCTTACTTTTCTGCACCTTAAGTTCGCCGAGCCATCTCGCTCGTGCCTCTTGCAACCTTGCCCGGTCTGCTAACCCCTGCGAGTTTACTTTCTTGCATCGCAAGTACGCCTTGCCAACTCGCTCGTGCCTCTTGCAAACTTGCGGGTCTGCTAATCCGTGCGAGTTTACTTTCCATCACCGCAAGTTCGCGGAGCCACCTCGCTCGTGCCTCTTGCAACCTTACCGGGTCTGCTAATCCGTGCGAGTTTTCTTTCCATCACCGCAAGTTCGCCGAGCAACCTCGCTCGTGCCTCTTGCAACATTGCTGGGTCTGCGAACTCGTGCGAGTTTAATTTCTTGCACCGCAAGTTCGCCGAGACACCTCGCTCGTGCTTCTTGCAACCTTGCCCGGCCTGCTAACCTGTACAAGCTTACTTTCCTGCACCGCAAGTTCGCCGAGCCACCTCGCTCGTGCCTCTTGCAACCTTACCGGGTCTGCTAATCTCTGCGAGACTACTTTCCTGCACCGCAAGTTCGTTGAGCCACCTTTCTCGTGCCTCTTGCAACCTGTCGAGTATGCTAACCCCTGCGAGCTTATTTTTCTGCACCTTAAGTTCGCCGAGCCACCTCGCTCGTGCCTCTTGCAACCTTGTCCGGTCTGCTAACCCCTGCGAGTTTACTTTCTTGCATCGCAAGTTCGCCGAGCCATCTCGCTCGTGCCTCTTGCAAACTTGCCGGGTCTTTAACCTATGCGATCTTTTTTCCTGCATCGCAAGTTCGCCGAGCCACCTCGCTCGTGCCTCTTGCAACATTGCTGGGTCTGCTACGCCGTGCGAGTGAAATTTCTTGCACCGCAAGTTCGCCGAGACACCTCGCTCGTGCTTCTTGCAACCTTGCCCGGCCTGCTAACCCGTACAAGCTTACTTTCCTGCACCGCAAGTTCGCAGAGCCACCTCGCTCGGGCCTCTTGCAAACTTGCCGGGTCTGCTAATCCCTGCCATATTACTTTCCTGCACCGCATGTTCGTTGAGCCACCTCCCTCGTGCCTCTTGCAACCTTGCCGGGTATGCTAACCCCATCGAGCTTACTTTTCTGCACCTTAAGTTCGCCGAGCCATCTCGCTCGTGCCTCTTGCAACCTTGCCCGGTCTGCTAACCCCTGCGAGTTTACTTCCTTGCATCGCAAGTACGCCTTGCCAACTCGCTCGTGCCTCTTGCAAACTTGCCGGGTCTGCTAATCCGTGCGAGTTTACTTTCCATCACCGCAAGTTCGCGGAGCCACCTCGCTCGTGCCTCTTGCAACATTGCTGGGTCTGCGAACTCGTGCGAGTTTAAGTTCTTGCACCGCAAGTTCGCCGAGACACCTCGCTCGTGCTTCTTGCAACCTTGCCCGGCCTGCTAACCTGTACAAGCTTACTTTCCTGCACCGCAAGTTCGCCGAGCCACCTCGCTCGTGCCTCTTGCAACCTTACCGGGTCTGCAAATCTCTGCGAGACTACTTTCCTGCACCGCAAGTTCGTTGAGCCACCTTTCTCGTGCCTCTTGCAACCTTGTCGAGTATGCTAACCCCTGCGAGCTTATTTTTCTGCACCTTAAGTTCGCCGAGCCACCTCGCTCGTGCCTCTTGCAACCTTGTCCGGTCTGCTAACCCCTGCGAGTTTACTTTCTTGCATCGCAAGTTCGCCGAGCCATCTCGCTCGTGCCTCTTGCAAACTTGCCGGGTCTTTAACCTATGCGATCTTTTTTTCCTGCACCGCAAGTTCGCCGAGCCACCTCGCTCGTGCCTCTTGCAACATTGCTGGGTCTGCTAAGCCGTGCGAGTGAAATTTCTTGCACCGCAAGTTCGCCGAGACACCTCGCTCGTGCTTCTTGCAACCTTGCCCGGCCTGCTAACCCGTACAAGCTTACTTTCCTGCGCGCAAGTTCGCCGAGCCACCTCGCTCGTGCCTCTTGCAACCTTGCCGGGTCTGCTAATCCCTGCCCGATTACTTTCCTGCACCGCAAGTTCGTTGAGCCACCTCCCTCGTGCCTCTTGCAACCTTGCCGGGTATGCTAACCCCATCGAGCTTACTTTTCTGCACCTTAAGTTCGCCGAGCCATCTCGCTCGTGCCTCTTGCAACCTTGCCCGGTCTGCTAACCCCTGCGAGTTTACTTTCTTGCATCGCAAGTTCGCCTAGCCATCTCGCTCGTGCCTCTTGCAAACTTGCCGAGTCTGCTAATCCGTGCGAGTTTACTTTCCATCACCGGAAGTTCGCCGAGCCACCTCGCTCGTGCCTGTTGCAACCTTACCGGGTCTGCTAATCCGTGCGAGTTTTCTTTTCATCACCGTAAGTTCGCCGAGCCACCTCGCTCGTGCCTCTTGCAACATTGCTGGGTCTGCTAACTCGTGCGAGTTTAATTTCTTGCACCGCAAGTTCGCCGAGACACCTCGCTCGTGCCTCTTGCAACCTTGTCCGGTCTGCTAACCCCTGCGAGTTTACTTTCTTGCATCGCAAGTTCGCCTAGCCATCTCGCTCGTGCCTCTTGCAACTTGCCGGGTCTTCTAACCTGTGCGATCTGTTTTTCCTGCACCGCAAGTTCGCCGAGCCACCTCGCTCGTGCCTCTTGCAACATTGCTGGGTCTGCTAACCCGTGCGAGTTTAATTTCTTGCACCGCAAGTTCGCCGCAGCTCGCTCGTGCTTCTTGCAACCTTGCCCGGCTGCTAACCCGTACAAGCTTATTTTCTGCACCGCAAGCTCGCCGAGCCACCTCGCTCGTGCCTCTTGCAACCTTGCCGGGTCTGCTAACCCGTACGAGTTTACTTTTCTGCAACCTTTCCGGGTCTGCTAACCCGTGCCAGTTTACTTTCTTGCACAGCAAGTTCACCGAGCCACCTTGCTCGTGCCTCTTGCAACCTTGTCGAGTATGCTAACCCCTGCGAGCTTATTTTTCTGCACCTTAAGTTCGCCGAGCCACCTCGCTCGTGCCTCTTGCAATCTTGTCCGGTCTGCTAACCCCTGCGAGTTTACTTTCTTGCATCGCAAGTTCGCCGAGCCATCTCGCTCGTGCCTCTTGCAAACTTGCCGGGTCTTTAACCTATGCGATCTTTTTTTCCTGCACCGCAAGTTCGCCGAGCCACCTCGCTCGTGCCTCTTGCAACATTGCTGGGTCTGCTACGCCGTGCGAGTGAAATTTCTTGCACCGCAAGTTCGCCGAGACACCTCGCTCGTGCTTCTTGCAACCTTGCCCGGCCTGCTAACCCGTACAAGCTTACTTTCCTGCACCGCAAGTTCGCCGAGCCACCTCGCTCGTGCCTCTTGCAAACTTGCCGGGTCTGCTAATCCCTGCCAGATTACTTTCCTGCACCGCAAGTTCGTTGAGCCACCTCCCTCGTGCCTCTTGCAACCTTGCCGGGTATGCTAACCCCATCGAGCTTACTTTTCTGCACCTTAAGTTCGCCGAGCCATCTCGCTCGTGCCTCTTGCAACCTTGCCCGGTCTGCTAACCCCTGCGAGTTTACTTTCTTGCATCGCAAGTTCGCCTAGCCATCTCGCTCGTGCCTCTTGCAAACTTGCCGAGTCTGCTAATCCGTGCGAGTTTACTTTCCATCACCGCAAGTTCGCGGAGCCACCTCGCTCGTGCCTCTTGCAACCTTACCGGGTCTGCTAATCCGTGCGAGTTTTCTTTCCATCACCGCAAGTTCGCCGAGCAACCTCGCTCGTGTCTCTTGCAACATTGCTGGGTCTGCGAACTCGTGCGAGTTTAATTTCTTGCACCGCAAGTTCGCCGAGACACCTCGCTCGTGCTTCTTGCAACCTTGCCCGGCCTGCTAACCTGTACAAGCTTACTTTCCTGCACCGCAAGTTCGCCGAGCCACCTCGCTCGTGCCTCTTGCAACCTTACCGGGTCTGCTAATCTCTGCGAGACTACTTTCCTGCACCGCAAGTTCGTTGAGCCACCTTTCTCGTGCCTCTTGCAACCTTGTCGAGTATGCTAACCCCTGCGAGCTTATTTTTCTGCACCTTAAGTTCGCCGAGCCACCTCGCTCGTGCCTCTTGCAACCTTGTCCGGTCTGCTAACCCCTGCGAGTTTACTTTCTTGCATCGCAAGTTCGCCGAGCCATCTCGCTCGTGCCTCTTGCAAACTTGCCGGGTCTTTAACCTATGCGATCTTTTTTTCCTGCACCGCAAGTTCGCCGAGCCACCTCGCTCGTGCCTCTTGCAACATTGCTGGGTCTGCTAAGCCGTGCGAGTGAAATTTCTTGCACCGCAAGTTCGCCGAGACACCTCGCTCGTGCTTCTTGCAACCTTGCCCGGCCTGCTAACCCGTACAAGCTTACTTTCCTGCGCCGCAAGTTCGCCGAGCCACCTCGCTCGTGCCTCTTGCAACCTTGCCGGGTCTGCTAATCCCTGCCCGATTACTTTCCTGCACCGCAAGTTCGTTGAGCCACCTCCCTCGTGCCTCTTGCAACCTTGCCGGGTATGCTAACCCCATCGAGCTTACTTTTCTGCACCTTAAGTTCGCCGAGCCATCTCGCTCGTGCCTCTTGCAACCTTGCCCGGTCGGCTAACCCCTGCGAGTTTACATTCTTGCATCGCAAGTTCGCCTAGCCATCTCGCTCGTGCCTCTTGCAAACTTGCCGAGTCTGCTAATCCGTGCGAGTTTACTTTCCATCACCGGAAGTTCGCCGAGCCACCTCGCTCGTGCCTCTTGCAACCTTGTCGGGTCTGCTAATCCGTGCGAGTTTTCTTTTCATCACCGTAAGTTCGCCGAGCCACCTCGCTCGTGCCTCTTGCAACATTGCTGGGTCTGCTAACTCGTGCGAGTTTAATTTCTTGCACCGCAAGTTCGCCGAGACACCTCGCTCGTGCCTCTTGCAACCTTGTCCGGTCTGCTAACCCCTGCGAGTTTACTTTCTTGCATCGCAAGTTCGCCTAGCCATCTCGCTCGTGCCTCTTGCAAACTTGCCGGGTCTTCTAACCTGTGCGATCTGTTTTTCCTGCACCGCAAGTTCGCCGAGCCACCTCGCTCGTGCCTCTTGCAACATTGCTGGGTCTGCTAACCCGTGCGAGTTTAATTTCTTGCACCGCAAGTTCGCCGCACCTCGCTCGTGCTTCTTGCAACCTTGCCCGGCCTGCTAACCCGTACAAGCTTATTTTTCTGCACCGCAAGCTCGCCGAGCCACCTCGCTCGTGCCTCTTGCAACCTTGCCGGGTCTGCTAACCCGTACGAGTTTACTTTTCTGCAACCTTTCCGGGTCTGCTAACCCGTGCCAGTTTACTTTCTTGCACAGCAAGTTCACCGAGCCACCTTGCTCGTGCCTCTTGCAACCTTGTCGAGTATGCTAACCCCTGCGAGCTTATTTTTCTGCACCTTAACTTCGCCGAGCCACCTCGCTCGTGCCTCTTGCAACCTTGTCCGGTCTGCTAACCCCTGCGAGTTTACTTTCTTGCATCGCAAGTTCGCCGAGCCATCTCGCTCGTGCCTCTTGCAAACTTGCCGGGTCTTCTAACCTGTGCGATCTTTTTCCTGCACCGCAAGTTCGCCGAGCCACCTCGCTCGTGCCTCTTGCAACATTGCTGGGTCTGCTAACCCGTGCGAGTTTAAATTTCTTGCACCGCAAGTTCGCCGAGACACCTCGCTCGTGCTTCTTGCAACCTTGCCCGGCCTGCTAACCCGTACAAGCTTACTTTCCTGCACCGCAAGTTCGCCGAGCCACCTCGCTCGTGCCTCTTGCAAACTTGCCGGGTCTGCTAATCCCTGCCATATTACTTTCTGCACGCAAGTTCGTTGAGCCACCTCCCTCGTGCTCTTGCAACCTTGCCGGGTATGCTAACCCCATCGAGCTTACTTTCTGCACCTTAAGTTCGCCGAGCCATCTCGCTCGTGCCTCTTGCAACCTTGCCCGGTCTGCTAATCCCTGCGAGTTTACTTTCTTGCATCGCAAGTACGCCTTGCCAACTCGCTCGTGCCTCTTGCAAACTTGCCGGGTCTGCTAATCCGTGCGAGTTTACTTTCCATCACCGCAAGTTCGCGGAGCGACCTCGCTCGTGCCTCTTGCAACCTTACCGGGTCTGCTAATCCGTGCGAGTTTCTTTCCATCACGCAAGTTCGCCGAGCAACCTCGCTCGTGCCTCTTGCAACATTGCTGGGTCTGCGAACTCGTGCGAGTTTAATTTCTTGCACCGCAAGTTCGCCGAGACACCTCGCTCGTGCTTCTTGCAACCTTGCCCGGCCTGCTAACCTGTACAAGCTTACTTTCCTGCACCGCAAGTTCGCCGAGCCACCTCGCTCGTGCCTCTTGCAACCTTACGGGTCTGCTAATCTCTGCGAGACTACTTTCCTGCACCGCAAGTTCGTTGAGCCACCTTTCTCGTGCCTCTTGCAACCTTGTCGAGTATGCTAACCCCTGCGAGCTTATTTTTCTGCACCTTAAGTTCGCCGAGCCACCTCGCTCGTGCCTCTTGCAACCTTGTCCGGTCTGCTAACCCCTGCGAGTTTACTTTCTTGCATCGCAAGTTCGCCGAGCCATCTCGCTCGTGCCTCTTGCAAACTTGCCGGGTCTTTAACCTATGCGATCTTTTTTTCCTGCACCGCAAGTTCGCCGAGCCACCTCGCTCGTGCCTCTTGCAACATTGCTGGGTCTGCTACGCCGTGCGAGTGAAATTTCTTGCACCGCAAGTTCGCCGAGACACCTCGCTCGTGCTTCTTGCAACCTTGCCCGGCCTGCTAACCCGTACAAGCTTACTTTCCTGCACCGCAAGTTCGCCGAGCCACCTCGCTCGTGCCTCTTGCAAATTGCCGGGTCTGCTAATCCTGCCAGATTACTTTCCTGCACCGCAAGTTCGTTGAGCCACCTCCCTCGTGCCTCTTGCAACCTTGCCGGGTATGCTAACCCCTGCGAGCTTACTTTTCTGCACCTTAAGTTCGCCGAGCCATCTTGCTCGTGCCTCTTGCAACCTTGCCCGGTCTGCTAACCCCTGCGAGTTTACTTTCTTGCATCGCAAGTACGCCTCGCCAGCTCGCTCGTGCCTCTTGCAAACTTGCCGGGTCTGCTAATCCGTGCGAGTTTACTTTCCATCACCGCAAGTTCGCGGAGCCACCTCGCTCGTGCCTCTTGCAACCTTACCGGGTCTGCTAATCCGTGCGAGTTTTCTTTCCATCACCGCAAGTTCGCCGAGCAACCTCGCTCGTGCCTCTTGCAACATTGCTGGGTCTGCGAACTCGTGCGAGTTTAATTTCTTGCACCGCAAGTTCGCCGAGACACCTCGCTCGTGCTTCTTGCAACCTTGCCCGGCCTGCTAACCTGTACAAACTTACTTTCCTGCACCGCAAGTTCGCCGAGCCACCTCGCTCGTGCCTCTTGCAACCTTACCGGGTCTGCTAATCTCTGCGAGACTACTTTCCTGCACCGCAAGTTCGTTGAGCCACCTTTCTCGTGCCTCTTGCAACCTTGTCGAGTATGCTAACCCCTGCGAGCTTATTTTTCTGCACCTTAAGTTCGCCGAGCCACCTCGCTCGTGCCTCTTGCAACCTTGTCCGGTCTGCTAACCCCTGCGAGTTTACTTTCTTGCATCGCTAGTTCGCCTAGCCATCTCGCTCGTGCCTCTTGCAAACTTGCCGGGTCTTCTAACCTGTGCGATCTATTTTTCCTGCACCGCAAGTTCGCGAGCCACCTCGCTCGTGCCTCTTGCAACCTTGCCGGGTCTGCTAATCCCTGCCAGATTACTTTCCTGCACCCAAGTTCATTGAGCACCTCCCTCGTGCCTCTTGCAACCTTGCCGGGTATGCTAACCCTGCGAGCTTACTTTTCTGCACCTTAAGTTCGCCAAGCCATCTCGCTCGTGCCTCTTGCAACCTTGCCCGGTCTGCTAACCCCGGCGAGTTCACTTTCTTGCATCGCAAGTTCGCCTAACCATCTCGCTCGTGCCTCTTGCAAACTTGCCGGGTCTGCTAATCCGTGCGAGTTTACTTTCCATCACCGGAAGATCGCCGAGCCACCTCGCTCGTGCCTCTTGCAACCTTACCGGGTCTGCTAATCCGTGCGGGTTTTCTTTTCATCACCGCAAGTTCGCCGAGCCACCTCGCTCGTGCCTCTTGCAACATTGCTGGGTCTGCTAAGCCGTGCGAGTGAAATTTCTTTGCACCGCAAGTTCGCCGGACACCTCGCTCGTGCTACTTGCAACCTTGCCTGGCCTGCTAACCCGTACAAGCTTACTTTCCTGCACCGCAAGTTCGCCGAGCCACCTCGCTCGTTCCTCTTGCAACCTTGCCGGGTCTGCTAATCCCTGCCCGATTACTTTCCTGCACCGCAAGTTCGTTGAGCCACCTCCCTCGTGCCTCTTGCAACCTTGCCGGGTATGCTAACCCCATCGAGCTTACTTTTCTGCACCTTAAGTTCGCCGAGCCATCTCGCTCGTGCCTCTTGCAACCTTGCCCGGTCCGCTAACCCCTGCGAGTTTACTTTCTTGCATCGCAAGTTCGCCTAGCCATCTCGCTCGTGCCTCTTGCAAACTTTCCGAGTCTGCTAATCCGTGCGAGTTTACTTTCCATCACCGGAAGTTCGCCGAGCCACCTCGCTGGTGCCTCTTGCAACCTTACCGGGTCTGCTAATCCGTGCGAGTTTTCTTTTCATCACCGCAAGTTCGCCGAGCCACCTCGCTCGTGCCTCTTGCAACATTGCTGGGTCTGCTAACTCGTGCGAGTTTAATTTCTTGCACCGCAAGTTCGCCGAGACACCTCGCTCGTGCCTCTTGCAACCTTGTCCGGTCTGCTAACCCCTGCGAGTTTACTTTCTTGCATCGCAAGTTCGCCTAGCCATCTCGCTCGTGCCTCTTGCAAACTTGCCGGGTCTTCTAACCAGTGCGATCTGTTTTCCTGCACCGCAAGTTCGCCGAGCCACCTCTCTCGTGCCTCTTGCAACATTGCTGGGTCTGCTAACCCGTGCGAGTTTAATTTCTTGCACCGCAAGTTCGACGAGACACCTCGCTCGTGCTTCTTGCAACCTTGCCCGGCCTGCTAACCCGTACAAGCTTATTTTCTGCACCGCAAGCTCGCCGAGCCACCTCGCTCCTGCCTTTTGCAACCTTGCCGGGTCTGCTAACCCGTACGAGTTTACTTTTCTGCAACCTTTCCGGGTCTGCTAACCCGTGCCAGTTTACTTTCTTGCGCAGCAAGTTCACCGAGCCACCTTGCTCGTGCCTCTTGCAACCTTGTCGAGTATGCTAACCCTGCGAGCTTATTTTTGTGCACCTTAAGTTCGCCGAGCCACCTCGCTCGTGCCTCTTGCAACCTAGTCTGGTCTGCTAACCCCTGCGAGTTTACTTTCTTGCATCGCAAGTTCGCCGAGCAATCTCGCTCGTGCCTCTTGCAAAACTTGCCGGGACTTTAAACCTGTGCGATCTTTTTTCCTGCACCGCAAGTTCGCCGAGCCACCTCGCTCGTGCCTCTTGCAACATTGCTGGGTCTGATAAGCCGTGCGAGTGAAATTTCTTGCACCGCAAGTTCGCCGAGACACCTCGCTCGTGCTTCTTGCAACCTTGCCCGGCCTGCTAACCCGTACAAGCTTACTTTCCTGCACCGCAAGTTCGCCGAGCCACCTCGCTCGTGCCTCTTGCAACCTTACCGGGTCTGCTAATCCGTGCGAGTTTTCTTTTCATCACCGCAAGTTCGCCGAGCCACCTCGCTCGTGCCTCTTGCAACATTGCTGGGTCTGCTAACTCGTGCGAGTTAATTTCTTGCACCGCAAGTTCGCCGAGACACCTCGCTCGTGCCTCTTGCAACCTTGTCCGGTCTGCTAACCCCTGCGAGTTTACTTTCTTGCATCGCAAGTTCGCCTAGCCATCTCGCTCGTGCCTCTTGCAAACTTGCCGGGTCTTCTAACCTGTGCGATCTGTTTTTCCTGCACCGCAAGTTCGCCGAGCCACCTCTCTCGTGCCTCTTGCAACATTGCTGGGTCTGCTAACCCGTGCGAGTTTAATTTCTTGCACCGCAAGTTCGACGAGACACCTCGCTCGTGCTTCTTGCAACCTTGCCCGGCCTGCTAACCCGTACAAGCTTATTTTTCTGCACCGCAAGCTCGCCGAGCCACCTCGCTCCTGCCTTTTGCAACCTTGCCGGGTCTGCTAACCCGTACGAGTTTACTTTTCTGCAACCTTTCCGAGTCTGCTAACCCGCGCCAGTTTACTTTCTTGCGCAGCAAGTTCACCGAGCCACCTTGTTCATGCCTCTTGCAACCTTGCCGGGTTTGCTAACCCGTGCGAGCTTACTTTCCTGCACGACAAGTTCACCGAGCCACCTCGCTTGTGCCTCTTGCAACCTTGCCAGGTCTGCTAACAAGTGAGAGTTTACATTGTTGCACCGCAAGTTCGCCGAGCCACCTCGCCGTTCCTCTTGCAACTTGCTGGGTCTGCTAACCGGTGCGATCTTACTTTCCTGCTCCGCAAGTTCGCCGAGCCACCTCGCTCGTGCCTCTTGCAACCTTACCGGGTCTGCTAATCCGTGCGAGTTTACTTTCCATCACCGCAAGTTCGCCGAGCCACATCGCTCGTGCCTCTTGCAACATTGCTGGGTCTGCTAACCAGTGCGAGTGAAATTTCTTGCACCGCAAGTTCGCCGAGACACCTCGCTCGTGCTTCTTGCAACGTTGCCCGGCCTGCTAACCCGTACAAGCTTACTTTCCTGCACCGCAAGTTCGCCGAGCCAGCTCGCTCGTGCCTCCTGCAACCTTGCCGGGTCTGCTAATCCCTGCCAGATTACTTTCCTGTACCGCAAGTTCGTTGAGCCACCTCCCTCGTGCCTCTTGCAACCTTGCCGGGTATGCTAACCCCTGCGAGCTTACTTTTCTGCACCTTAAGTTCGCCGAGCCACCTCGCTCGTGCCTCTTGCAACCTTGCCCGGTCTGCTAACCCCTGCGAGTTTACTTTCTTGCATCGCAAGTTCGCCTAGCCAACTCGCTCGTGCCTCTTGCAAACTTGCCGGGTCTGCTAAACCGTGCGAGTTTACTTTCCATCACCGCAAGTTCGCCGAGCCACCTCGCTCGTGCCTCTTGCAACATTACCGAGTCTGCTAATTCGTGCGAGTTTTCTTTCCATCACCGCAAGTTCGCCGAGCCACCTCGGTCGTGCCTCTTGCAACATTGGTGGGTCTGCTAACCCATGCGAGTTTAATTTCTTGCACCGCAAGTTCGCCGAGACACCTCGCTCGTGCTACTTGCAGCCATGCCCGGCCTGCTAACCCGTACAACTTACTTTCCTGCACCGCAAGTTCGCCGAGCCACCTCGCTCGTGCCTCTTGCAACCTTGCCGGGTCTGCTAACCTGTGAGAGTTTACTTTTCTGCAACCTTTCCGGGTCTGCTAACCCGTGCCAGTTTACTTTCTTGCACAACAAGTTCACCGAGCCACCTCGCTCGTGCCTCTTGCAACCTTGCCGGGTTTGCTAACCCGTGCGAGCTTAATTTCCTGCACGACAAGTTCACCGAGCCACCTCGCTTGTGCCTCTTGCAACCTTGCCGGGTCTGCTAACCAGTGAGAGTTTACATTCTTGCACCGCAAGTTCGCCGAGCCACCTCGCCGTGCCTCTTGCAACCTAGCTGGGTCTGCTGACCGGTGCGATCTTACTTTCCTGCTTCGCAAGTTCGCCGAGCCACCTCGCTCGTTCCTCTTGCAACATTGCTGGGTCTGCTAAGCCGTGCGAGTGAAATTTCTTGCAACGCAAGTTCGCCGAGACACCTCGCTCGTGCTTCTTGCAACCTTGCCCGGTCTGCTAACCCGTACAAACTTACTTTCCTGCACCGCGAGTTCGCCGAGCCACCTCGCTCGTGCCTCTTGCAACCTTACCGGGTCTGCTAATCTCTGCGAGACTACTTTCCTGCACCGCAAGTTCGTTGAGCCACCTTTCTCGTGCCTCTTGCAACCTTGTCGAGTATGCTAACCCCTGCGAGCTTATTTTTCTGCACCTTAAGTTCGCCGAGCCACCTCGCTCGTGCCTCTTGCAACCTTGTCCGGTCTGCTAACCCCTGCGAGTTTACTTTCTTGCATCGCTAGTTCGCCTAGCCATCTCGCTCGTGCCTCTTGCAAACTTGCCGGGTCTTCTAACCTGTGCGATCTATTTTTCCTGCACCGCAAGTTCGCCGAGCCACCTCGCTCGTGCCTCTTGCAACCTTGCCGGGTCTGCTAATCCCTGCCAGATTACTTTCCTGCACCCCAAGTTCATTGAGCCACCTCCCTCGTGCCTCTTGCAACCTTGCCGGGTATGCTAACCCCTGCGAGCTTACTTTTCTGCACCTTAAGTTCGCCAAGCCATCTCGCTCGTGCCTCTTGCAACCTTGCCCGGTCTGCTAACCCCGGCGAGTTCACTTTCTTGCATCGCAAGTTCGCCTAACCATCTCGCTCGTGCCTCTTGCAAACTTGCCGGGTCTGCTAATCCGTGCGAGTTTACTTTCCATCACCGGAAGATCGCCGAGCCACCTCGCTCGTGCCTCTTGCAACCTTACCGGGTCTGCTAATCCGTGCGGGTTTTCTTTTCATCACCGCAAGTTCGCCGAGCCACCTCGCTCGTGCCTCTTGCAACATTGCTGGGTCTGCTAAGCCGTGCGAGTGAAATTTCTTGCACCGCAAGTTCGCCGAGACACCTCGCTCGTGCTACTTGCAACCTTGCCTGGCCTGCTAACCCGTACAAGCTTACTTTCCTGCACCGCAAGTTCGCCGAGCCACCTCGCTCGTTCCTCTTGCAACCTTGCCGGGTCTGCTAATCCCTGCCCGATTACTTTCCTGCACCGCAAGTTCGTTGAGCCACCTCCCTCGTGCCTCTTGCAACCTTGCCGGGTATGCTAACCCCTGCGAGCTTACTTTTCTGCACCTTAAGTTCGCCGAGCCATCTCGCTCGTGCCTCTTGCAACCTTGCCCGGTCCGCTAACCCCTGCGAGTTTACTTTCTTGCATCGCAAGTTCGCCTAGCCATCTCGCTCGTGCCTCTTGCAAACTTGCCGAGTCTGCTAATCCGTGCGAGTTTACTTTCCATCACCGGAAGTTCGCCGAGCCACCTCGCTGGTGCCTCTTGCAACCTTACCGGGTCTGCTAATCCGTGCGAGTTTTCTTTTCATCACCGCAAGTTCGCCGAGCCACCTCGCTCGTGCCTCTTGCAACATTGCTGGGTCTGCTAACTCGTGCGAGTTTAATTTCTTGCACCGCAAGTTCGCCGAGACACCTCGCTCGTGCCTCTTGCAACCTTGTCCGGTCTGCTAACCCTGCGAGTTTACTTTCTTGCATCGCAAGTTCGCCTAGCCATCTCGCTCGTGCCTCTTGCAAACTTGCCGGGTCTTCTAACCTGTGCGATCTGTTTTTCCTGCACCGCAAGTTCGCCGAGCCACCTCTCTCGTGCCTCTTGCAACATTGCTGGGTCTGCTAACCCGTGCGAGTTTAATTTCTTGCACCGCAAGTTCGACGAGACACCTCGCTCGTGCTTCTTGCAACCTTGCCCGGCCTGCTAACCCGTACAAGCTTATTTTTCTGCACCGCAAGCTCGCCGAGCCACCTCGCTCCTGCCTTTTGCAACCTTGCCGGGTCTGCTAACCCGTACGAGTTTACTTTTCTGCAACCTTTCCGGGTCTGCTAACCCGTGCCAGTTTACTTTCTTGCGCAGCAAGTTCACCGAGCCACCTTGCTCGTGCCTCTTGCAACCTTGTCGAGTATGCTAACCCCTGCGAGCTTATTTTTGTGCACCTTAAGTTCGCCGAGCCACCTCGCTCGTGCCTCTTGCAACCTAGTCCGGTCTGCTAACCCCTGCGAGTTTACTTTCTTGCATCGCAAGTTCGCCGAGCAATCTCGCTCGTGCCTCTTGCAAACTTGCCGGGACTTTAACCTGTGCGATCTTTTTTTCCTGCACCGCAAGTTCGCCGAGCCACCTCGCTCGTGCCTCTTGCAACATTGCTGGGTCTGATAAGCCGTGCGAGTGAAATTTCTTGCACCGCAAGTTCGCCGAGACACCTCGCTCGTGCTTCTTGCAACCTTGCCCGGCCTGCTAACCCGTACAAGCTTACTTTCCTGCACCGCAAGTTCGCCGAGCCACCTCGCTCGTGCCTCTTGCAACCTTACCGGGTCTGCTAATCCGTGCGAGTTTTCTTTTCATCACCGCAAGTTCGCCGAGCCACCTCGCTCGTGCCTCTTGCAACATTGCTGGGTCTGCTAACTCGTGCGAGTTTAATTTCTTGCACCGCAAGTTCGCCGAGACACCTCGCTCGTGCCTCTTGCAACCTTGTCCGGTCTGCTAACCCCTGCGAGTTTACTTTCTTGCATCGCAAGTTCGCCTAGCCATCTCGCTCGTGCCTCTTGCAAACTTGCCGGGTCTTCTAACCTGTGCGATCTGTTTTTCCTGCACCGCAAGTTCGCCGAGCCACCTCTCTCGTGCCTCTTGCAACATTGCTGGGTCTGCTAACCCGTGCGAGTTTAATTTCTTGCACCGCAAGTTCGACGAGACACCTCGCTCGTGCTTCTTGCAACCTTGCCCGGCCTGCTAACCCGTACAAGCTTATTTTTCTGCACCGCAAGCTCGCCGAGCCACCTCGCTCCTGCCTTTTGCAACCTTGCCGGGTCTGCTAACCCGTACGAGTTTACTTTTCTGCAACCTTTCCGGGTCTGCTAACCCGTGCCAGTTTACTTTCTTGCAGCAAGTTCACCGAGCCACCTTGTTCATGCCTCTTGCAACCTTGCCGGGTTTGCTAACCCGTGCGAGCTTACTTTCCTGCACGACAAGTTCACCGAGCCACCTCGCTTGTGCCTCTTGCAACCTTGCCAGGTCTGCTAACAAGTGAGAGTTTACATTGTTGCACCGCAAGTTCGCCGAGCCACCTCGCCGTTCCTCTTGCAACCTTGCTGGGTCTGCTAACCGGTGCGATCTTACTTTCCTGCTCCGCAAGTTCGCCGAGCCACCTCGCTCGTGCCTCTTGCAACCTTACCGGGTCTGCTAATCCGTGCGAGTTTACTTTCCATCACCGCAAGTTCGCCGAGCCACATCGCTCGTGCCTCTTGCAACATTGCTGGGTCTGCTAACCAGTGCGAGTGAAATTTCTTGCACCGCAAGTTCGCCGAGACACCTCGCTCGTGCTTCTTGCAACGTTGCCCGGCCTGCTAACCCGTACAAGCTTACTTTCCTGCACCGCAAGTTCGCCGAGCCAGCTCGCTCGTGCCTCCTGCAACCTTGCCGGGTCTGCTAATCCCTGCCAGATTACTTTCCTGTACCGCAAGTTCGTTGAGCCACCTCCCTCGTGCCTCTTGCAACCTTGCCGGGTATGCTAACCCTGCGAGCTTACTTTTCTGCACCTTAAGTTCGCCGAGCCACCTCGCTCGTGCCTCTTGCAACCTTGCCCGGTCTGCTAACCCCTGCGAGTTTACTTTCTTGCATCGCAAGTTCGCCTAGCCAACTCGCTCGTGCCTCTTGCAAACTTGCCGGGTCTGCTAAACCGTGCGAGTTTACTTTCCATCACCGCAAGTTCGCCGAGCCACCTCGCTCGTGCCTCTTGCAACATTACCGAGTCTGCTAATTCGTGCGAGTTTTCTTTCCATCACCGCAAGTTCGCCGAGCCACCTCGCTCGTGCCTCTTGCAACATTGGTGGGTCTGCTAACCCATGCGAGTTTAATATCTTGCACCGCAAGTTCGCCGAGACACCTCGCTCGTGCTTCTTGCAACCATGCCCGTCCTGCTAACCCGTACAAGCTTACTTTCCTGAACCGCAAGTTCGCCGAGCCACCTCGCTCGTGCCTCTTGCAACCTTGCCGGGTCTGCTAACCTGTGCGAGTTTACTTTTCTGCAACCTTTCTGGGTCTGCTAACCCGTGCCAGTTTACTTTCTTGCACAACAAGTTCACCGAGCCACCTCGCTCGTGCCTCTTGCAACCTTGCCGGGTTTGCTAAACCGTGCGAGCTTACTTTTTCGCACGACAAGTTCACCGAGCCACCTCGCTTGTGCCTCTTGCAACCTTGCCGGGTCTGCTAACCAGTGAGAGTTTACATTCTTGCACCGCAAGTTCGCCGAGCCACCTCGCCGTGCCTCTTGCAACCTAGCTGGGTCTGCTGACCGGTGCGATCTTACTTTTCCTGCTTCGCAAGTTCGCCGAGCCACCTCGCTCGTGCCTCTTGCAACATTGCTGGGTCTGCTAAGTCGTGCGAGTGAAATTTCTTGCAACGCAAGTTCGCCGAGACCTCGCTCGTGCTTCTTGCAACCTTGCCCGGTCTGCTAACCCGTACAAACTTACTTTCCTGCACCGCGAGTTCGCCGAGCCACCTCGCTCGTGCCTCTTGCAACCTTGCCGGGTCTGCTAATCCCTGCCAGATTACTTTCCTGCACCGCAAGTTCGTTGAGCCACCTCCCTCGTGCCTCTTGCAACCTTGCCGGGTATGCTAACCCCTGCGAGCTTACTTTTCTGCACCTTAAGTTCGCCGAGCCATCTCGCTCGTGCCTCTTGCAAACTTGCCGGGTCTGCTAATCCGTGCGAGTTTACTTTCCATCACCGCAAGTTCGCCGAGCCACCTCGCTCGTGCCTCTTGCAACCTTACCGGGTCTGCTAATCCGTGCGAGTTTTCTTTCCATCACCGCAAGTTCGCCGAGCAACCTCGCTCGTGCCTCTTGCAACATTGCTGGGTCTGCTAACTCGTGCGAGTTTAATTTCTTGCACCGCAAGTTCGCCGAGACACCTCGCTCGTGCTTCTTGCAACCTTGCCCGGCCTGCTAACCTGAACAAGCTTACTTTCCTGCACCGCAAGTTCGCCGAGCCACCTCGCTCGTGCCTCTTGCAACCTTACCGGGTCTGCTAATCTCTGCGAGACTACTTTCCTGCACAGCAAGTTCGTTGAGCCACCTCCCTCGTGCCTCTTGCAACCTTGTCGAGTATGCTAACCCCTGCGAGCTTATTTTTCTGCACCTTAAGTTCGCCGAGCCACCTCGCTCGTGCCTCTTGCAACCTTGTCCGGTCTGCTAACCCCTGCGAGTTTACTTTCTTGCATCGCAAGTTCGCCTAGCCATCTCGCTCGTGCCTCTTGCAAACTTGCCGGGTCTTCTAACCTGTGCGATCTATTTTTCCTGCACCGCAAGTTCGCCGAGCCACCTCGCTCGTGCCTCTTGCAACATTACTGGGCCTGCTAACCTGTGCGAGTTTAATTTCTTGCACCGCAAGTTCGCCGAGACACTTCGCTCGTGCTACTTGCAACCTTGCCCGGCCTGCTAACCCGTACAAGCTTATTTTCCTGCACCGCAAGCTCGCCATGCCACCTCGCTCGTGCCTCTTTCAACCTTGCCGGGTCTGCTAACCCGTGCGAGTTTACTTTTCTGCTACCTTTCCGGGTCTGCTAACCCGTGCTAGTTTACTTTCTTGCACCGCAAGTTCACCGAGCCACCTTGTTCATGCCTCTTGCAACCTTGCCGGGTTTGCTAACCCGTGCGAGCTTACTTTCCTGCACGACAAGTTCACCGAGCCACCTCGCTTGTGCCTCTTGCAACCTTGCCAGGTCTGCTAACCAAGTGAGAGTTTACATTGTTGCACCGCAAGTTCGCCGAGCCACCTCGCCGTTCCTCTTGCAACCTTGCTGGGTCTGCTAACCGGTGCGATCTTACTTTCCTGCTCCGCAAGTTCGCCGAGCCACCTCGCTCGTGCCTCTTGCAACCTTACCGGGTCTGCTAATCCGTGCGAGTTTACTTTCCATCACCGCAAGTTCGCCGAGCCACATCGCTCGTGCCTCTTGCAACATTGCTGGGTCTGCTAACCAGTGCGAGTGAAATTTCTTGCACCGCAAGTTCGCCGAGACACCTCGCTCGTGCTTCTTGCAACGTTGCCCGGCCTGCTAACCCGTACAAGCTTACTTTCCTGCACCGCAAGTTCGCCGAGCCAGCTCGCTCGTGCCTCCTGCAACCTTGCCGGGTCTGCTAATCCCTGCCAGATTACTTTCCTGTACCGCAAGTTCGTTGAGCCACCTCCCTCGTGCCTCTTGCAACCTTGCCGGTATGCTAACCCCTGCGAGCTTACTTTTCTGCACCTTAAGTTCGCCGAGCCACCTCGCTCGTGCCTCTTGCAACCTTGCCCGGTCTGCTAACCCCTGCGAGTTTACTTTCTTGCATCGCAAGTTCGCCTAGCCAACTCGCTCGTGCCTCTTGCAACTTGCCGGGTCTGCTAAACCGTGCGAGTTTACTTTCCATCACCGCAAGTTCGCCGAGCCACCTCGCTCGTGCCTCTTGCAACATTACCGAGTCTGCTAATTCGTGCGAGTTTTCTTTCCATCACCGCAAGTTCGCCGAGCCACCTCGGTCGTGCCTCTTGCAACATTGGTGGGTCTGCTAACCCATGCGAGTTTAATTTCTTGCACCGCAAGTTCGCCGAGACACCTCGCTCGTGCTACTTGCAGCCATGCCCGGCCTGCTAACCCGTACAAGCTTACTTTCCTGCACCGCAAGTTCGCCGAGCCACCTCGCTCGTGCCTCTTGCAACCTTGCCGGGTCTGCTAACCTGTGAGAGTTTACTTTTCTTCAACCTTTCCGGGTCTGCTAACCCGTGCCAGTTTACTTTCTTGCACAACAAGTTCACCGAGCCACCTCGCTCGTGCCTCTTGCAACCTTGCCGGGTTTGCTAACCCGTGCGAGCTTAATTTCCTCCTGCACGACAAGTTCACCGAGCCACCTCGCTTGTGCCTCTTGCAACCTTGCCGGGTCTGCTAACCAGTGAGAGTTTACATTCTTGCACCACAAGTTCGCCGAGCCACCTCGCCGTGCCTCTTGCAACCTAGCTGGGTCTGCTGACCGGTGCGATCTTACTTTCCTGCTTCGCAAGTTCGCCGAGCCACCTCGCTCGTGCCTCTTGCAACATTGCTGGGTCTGCTAAGCCGTGCGAGTGAAATTTCTTGCAACGCAAGTTCGCCGAGACACCTCGCTCGTGCTTCTTGCAACCTTGCCGGTCTGCTAACCCGTACAAACTTACTTTCCTGCACCGCGAGTTCGCCGAGCCACCTCGCTCGTGCCTCTTGCAACCTTGCCGGGTCTGCTAATCCCTGCCAGATTACTTTCCTGCACCGCAAGTTCGTTGAGCCACCTCCCTCGTGCCTCTTGCAACCTTGCCGGGTATGCTAACCCCTGCGAGCTTACTTTTCTGCACCTTAAGTTCGCCGAGCCATCTCGCTCGTGCCTCTTGCAAACTTGCCGGGTCTGCTAATCCGTGCGAGTTTACTTTCCATCACCGCAAGTTCGCCGAGCCACCTCGCTCGTGCCTCTTGCAACCTTACCGGGTCTGCTAATCCGTGCGAGTTTTCTTTCCATCACCGCAAGTTCGCCGAGCAACCTCGCTCGTGCCTCTTGCAACATTGCTGGGTCTGCTAACTCGTGCGAGTTTAATTTCTTGCACCGCAAGTTCGCCGAGACACCTCGCTCGTGCTTCTTGCAACCTTGCCCGGCCTGCTAACCTGAACAAGCTTACTTTCCTGCACCGCAAGTTCGCCGAGCCACCTCGCTCGTGCCTCTTGCAACCTTACCGGGTCTGCTAATCTCTGCGAGACTACTTTCCTGCACAGCAAGTTCGTTGAGCCACCTCCCTCGTGCCTCTTGCAACCTTGTCGAGTATGCTAACCCCTGCGAGCTTATTTTTCTGCACCTTAAGTTCGCCGAGCCACCTCGCTCGTGCCTCTTGCAACCTTGTCCGGTCTGCTAACCCCTGCGAGTTTACTTTCTTGCATCGCAAGTTCGCCTAGCCATCTCGCTCGTGCCTCTTGCAAACTTGCCGGGTCTTCTAACCTGTGCGATCTATTTTTCCTGCACCGCAAGTTCGCCGAGCCACCTCGCTCGTGCCTCTTGCAACATTACTGGGCCTGCTAACCCGTGCGAGTTTAATTTCTTGCACCGCAAGTTCGCCGAGACACCTCGCTCGTGCTACTTGCAACCTTGCCCGGCCTGCTAACCCGTACAAGCTTATTTTCCTGCACCGCAAGCTCGCCAAGCCACCTCGCTCGTGCCTCTTTCAACCTTGCCGGGTCTGCTAACCCGTGCGAGTTTACTTTTCTGCTACCTTTCCGGGTCTGCTAACCCGTGCCAGTTTACTTTCTTGCACCGCAAGTTCACCGAGCCACCTTGTTCATGCCTCTTGCAACCTTGCCGGGTTTGCTAACCCGTGCGAGCTTACTTTCCTGCACGACAAGTTCACCGAGCCACCTCGCTTGTGCCTCTTGCAACCTTGCCAGGTCTGCTAACAAGTGAGAG
The DNA here is from genome assembly GCF_007655135.1 of Punica granatum. NCBI lineage: Eukaryota > Viridiplantae > Streptophyta > Magnoliopsida > Myrtales > Lythraceae > Punica > Punica granatum. The sequence goes on along the minus strand of NW_022204454.1, from coordinate 19,735 downwards.
TTTACATTGTTGCACCGCAAATTCGCCGAGCCACCTCGCCGTTCCTCTTGCAACCTTGCTGGGTCTGCTAACCGGTGCGATCTTACTTTCCTTCTCCGCAAGTTCGCCGAGCCACCTCGCTCGTGCCTCTTGCAACCTTACCGGGTCTGCTAATCCGTGCGAGTTTACTTTCCATCACCGCAAGTTCGCCGAGCCACATCGCTCGTGCCTCTTGCAACATTGCTGGGTCTGCTAACCAGTGCGAGTGAAATTTCTTGCACTGCAAGTTCGCCGAGACACCTCGCTCGTGCTTCTTGCAACGTTGCCCGGCCTGCTAACCCCGTACAAGCTTACTTTCCTGCACCGCAAGTTCGCCGAGCCAGCTCGCTCGTGCCTCCTGCAACCTTGCCGGGTCTGCTAATCCCTGCCAGATTACTTTCCTGTACCGCAAGTTCGTTGAGCCACCTCCCTCGTGCCTCTTGCAACCTTGCCGGGTATGCTAACCCCTGCGAGCTTACTTTTCTGCACCTTAAGTTCGCCGAGCCACCTCGCTCGTGCCTCTTACAACCTTGCCCGGTCTGCTAACCCCTGCGAGTTTACTTTCTTGCATCGCAAGTTCGCCTAGCCAACTCGCTCGTGCCTCTTGCAAACTTGCCGGGTCTGCTAACCCCTGCGAGTTTACTTTCTTGCATCGCAAGTTCGCCTAGCCAACTCGCTCGTGCCTCTTGCAAACTTGCCGGGTCTGCTAAACCGTGCGAGTTTTCTTTCCATCACCGCAAGTTCGCCGAGCCACCTCGGTCGTGCCTCTTGCAACATTGGTGGGTCTGCTAACCTATGCGAGTTTTAATTTCTTGCACTGCAAGTTCGCCGAGACACCTCGCTCGTGCTACTTGCAGCCATGCCCGGCCTGCTAACCCGTACAAGCTTACTTTCCTGCACCGCAAGTTCGCCGAGCCACCTCGCTCGTGCCTCTTGCAACCTTGCCGGGTCTGCTAACCTGTGAGAGTTTACTTTTCTGCAACCTTTCCGGGTCTGCTAACCCGTGCCAGTTTACTTTCTTGCACAACAAGTTCACCGAGCCACCTCGCTCGTGCCTCTTGCAACCTTGCCGGGTTTGCTAACCCGTGCGAGCTTAATTTCCTGCACGACAAGTTCACCGAGCCACCTCGCTTGTGCCTCTTGCAAACCTTGCCGGGTCTGCTAACCAGTGAGAGTTTACATTCTTGCACCGCAAGTTCGCCGAGCCACCTCGCCGTGCCTCTTGCAACCTAGCTGGGTCTGCTGACCGGTGCGATCTTACTTTCCTGCTTCGCAAGTTCGCCGAGCCACCTCGCTCGTGCCTCTTGCAACATTGCTGGGTCTGCTAAGCCGTGCGAGTGAAATTTCTTGCAACGCAAGTTCGCCGAGACACCTCGCTCGTGCTTCTTGCAACCTTGCCCGGTCTGCTAACCCGTACAAACTTACTTTCCTGCACCGCGAGTTCGCCGAGCCACCTCGCTCGTGCCTCTTGCAACCTTGCCGGGTCTGCTAATCCCTGCCAGATTACTTTCCTGCACCGCAAGTTCGTTGAGCCACCTCCCTCGTGCCTCTTGCAACCTTGCCGGGTATGCTAACCCCTGCGAGCTTACTTTTCTGCACCTTAAGTTCGCCGAGCCATCTCGCTCGTGCCTCTTGCAAACTTGCCGGGTCCGCTAATCCGTGCGAGTTTACTTTCCATCACCGCAAGTTCGCCGAGCCACCTCGCTCGTGCCTCTTGCAACCTTACCGGGTCTGCTAATCCGTGCGAGTTTTCTTTCCATCACCGCAAGTTCGCCGAGCAACCCTCGCTCGTGCCTCTTGCAACATTGCTGGGTCTGCTAACTCGTGCGAGTTTAATTTCTTGCACCGCAAGTTCGCCGAGACACCTCGCTCGTGCTTCTTGCAACCTTGCCCGGCCTGCTAACCTGAACAAGTTTACTTTCCTGCACCGCAAGTTCGCCGAGCCACCTCGCTCGTGCCTCTTGCAACCTTACCGGGTCTGCTAATCTCTGCGAGACTACTTTCCTGCACAGCAAGTTCGTTGAGCCACCTCCCTCGTGCCTCTTGCAACCTTGTCGAGTATGCTAACCCCTGCGAGCTTATTTTTCTGCACTTTAAGTTCGCCGAGCCACCTCGCTCGTGCCTCTTGCAACCTTGTCCGGTCTGCTAACCCCTGCGAGTTTACTTTCTTGCATCGCAAGTTCGCCTAGCCATCTCGCTCGTGCCTCTTGCAAACTTGCCGGGTCTTCTAACCTGTGCGATCTATTTTTCCTGCACCGCAAGTTCGCCGAGCCACCTCGCTCGTGCCTCTTGCAACATTACTGGGCCTGCTAACCCGTGCGAGTTTAATTTCTTGCACCGCAAGTTCGCCGAGACACTTCGCTCGTGCTACTTGCAACCTTGCCCGGCCTGCTAACCCGTACAAGCTTATTTTCCTGCACCGCAAGCTCGCCATGCCACCTCGCTCGTGCCTCTTTCAACCTTGCCGGGTCTGCTAACCCGTGCGAGTTTACTTTTCTGCTACCTTTCCGGGTCTGCTAACCCGTGCTAGTTTACTTTCTTGCACCGCAAGTTCACCGAGCCACCTTGTTCATGCCTCTTGCAACCTTGCCGGGTTTGCTAACCCGTGCGAGCTTACTTTCCTGCACGACAAGTTCACCGAGCCACCTCGCTTGTGCCTCTTGCAACCTTGCCAGGTCTGCTAACAAGTGAGAGTTTACATTGTTGCACCGCAAGTTCGCCGAGCCACCTCGCCGTTCCTCTTGCAACCTTGCTGGGTCTGCTAACCGGTGCGATCTTACTTTCCTTCTCCGCAAGTTCGCCGAGCCACCTCGCTCGTGCCTCTTGCAACCTTACCGGGTCTGCTAATCCGTGCGAGTTTACTTTCCATCACCGCAAAATCGCCGAGCCACATCGCTCGTGCCTCTTGCAACATTGTTGGGTCTGCTAACCAGTGCGAGTGAAATTTCTTGCACTGCAAGTTCGCCGAGACACCTCGCTCGTTCTTCTTGCAACGTTGCCCGGCCTGCTAACCCGTACAAGCTTACTTTCCTGCACCGCAAGTTCGCCGAGCCAGCTCGCTCGTGCCTCCTGCAACCTTGCCGGGTCTGCTAATCCCTGCCAGATTACTTTCCTGTACCGCAAGTTCGTTGAGCCACCTCCCTCGTGCCTCTTGCAACCTTGCCGGGTATGCTAACCCCTGCGAGCTTACTTTTCTGCACCTTAAGTTCGCCGAGCCACCTCGCTCGTGCCTCTTACAACCTTGCCCGTCTGCTAACCCCTGCGAGTTTACTTTCTTGCATCGCAAGTTCGCCTAGCCAACTCGCTCGTGCCTCTTGCAAACTTGCCGGGTCTGCTAACCCCTGCGAGTTTACTTTCTTGCATCGCAAGTTCGCCTAGCCAACTCGCTCGTGCCTCTTGCAAACTTGCCGGGTCTGCTAAACCGTGCGAGTTTTCTTTCCATCACCGCAAGTTCGCCGAGCCACCTCGGTCGTGCCTCTTGCAACATTGGTGGGTCTGCTAACCCATGCGAGTTTAATTTCTTGCACTGCAAGTTCGCCGAGACACCTCGCTCGTGCTACTTGCAGCCATGCCCGGCCTGCTAACCCGTACAAGCTTACTTTCCTGCACCGCAAGTTCGCCGAGCCACCTCGCTCGTGCCTCTTGCAACCTTGCCGGGTCTGCTAACCTGTGAGAGTTTACTTTTCTGCAACCTTTCCGGGTCTGCTAACCCGTGCCAGTTTACTTTCTTGCACAACAAGTTCACCGAGCCACCTCGCTCGTGCCTCTTGCAACCTTGCGGGTTTGCTAACCCGTGCGAGCTTAATTTCCTGCACGACAAGTTCACCGAGCCACCTCGCTTGTGCCTCTTGCAACCTTGCCGGGTCTGCTAACCAGTGAGAGTTTACATTCTTGCACCGCAAGTTCGCCGAGCCACCTCGCCGTGCCTCTTGCAACCTAGCGGGTCTGCGACCGGTGCGATCTTACTTTCCTGCTTCGCAAGTTCGCCGAGCCACCTCGCTCGTGCCTCTTGCAACATTGCTGGGTCTGCTAAGCCGTGCGAGTGAAATTTCTTGCAACGCAAGTTCGCCGAGACACCTCGCTCGTGCTTCTTGCAACCTTGCCCGGTCTGCTAACCCGTACAAGCTTACTTCCTGCACCGCAAGTTCGCCGAGCCACCTCGCTCGTGCCTCTTGCAACCTTGCCGGGTCTGCTAATCCCTGCCAGATTACTTTCCTGCCTTCACCGCAAGTTCGTTGAGCCACCTCCCTCGTGCCTCTTGCAACCTTGCCGGTATGCTAACCCCTGCGAGCTTACTTTTCTGCACCTTAAGTTCGCCGAGCCATCTCGCTCGTGCCTCTTGCAAACTTGCCGGGTCTGCTAATCCTGCGAGTTACTTTCCATCACCGCAAGTTCGCCGAGCCACCTCGCTCGTGCCTCTTGCAACCTTGCCGGGTCTGCTAATCGTGCGAGTTTTCTTTCCATCACCGCAAGTTCGCCGAGCCAACCTCGCTCGTGCCTCTTGCAACATTGCTGGGTCTGCTAACTCGTGCGAGTTTAATTTCTTGCACCGCAAGTTCGCCGAGACCCTCGCTCGTGCTTCTTGCAACCTGCCCGGCTGCTAACCCGACAAGCTTACTTTCCTGCACCGCAAGTTCGCCGAGCCACCTCGCTCGTGCCTCTTGCAACCTTACCGGGTCTGCTAATCTCTGCGAGACTACTTTCCTCCGCACAGCAAGTTCGTTGAGCCACCTCCCTCGTGCCTCTTGCAACCTTGCCGAGTATGCTAACCCCTGCGAGCTTACTTTTCTGCACCTTAAGTTCGCCGAGCCACCTCGCTCGTGCCTCTTGCAACCTTGTCCGGTCTGCTAACCCCTGCGAGTTTACTTTCTTGCATCGCAAGTTCGCCTAGCCATCTCGCTCGTGCCTCTTGCAAACTTGCCGGGTCTTCTAACCTGTGCGATCTATTTTTCTTCCTGCACCGCAGTTCGCCGAGCCACCTCGCTCGTGCCTCTTGCAACATTACTGGGCCTGCTAACCCGTGCGAGTTTAATTTCTTGCACCGCAAGTTCGCCGAGACACCTCGCTCGTGCTACTTGCAACCTTGCCCGGCCTGCTAACCCGTACAAGCTTATTTTCCTGCACCGCAAGTTCGCCGAGCCACCTCGCTCGTGCCTCTTTCAACCTTGCCGGGTCTGCTAACCGTGCGAGTTTACTTTTCTGCTACCTTTCCGGGTCTGCTAACCTGCCAGTTTACTTTCTTGCACCGCAAGTTCACCGAGCCACCTTGTTCATGCCTCTTGCAACCTTGCCGGGTTTGCTAACCCGTGCGAGCTTACTTTCCTGCACACAAGTTCACCGAGCCACCTCGCTTGTGCCTCTTGCAACCTTGCCAGGTCTGCTAACCCGTGAGAGTTTACTTGTTGCACCGCAAGTTCGCCGAGCCACCTCGCCGTGCCTCTTGCAACCTTGCTGGGTCTGCTAACCGGTGCGATCTTACTTTCCTGCTCCGCAAGTTCGCCGAGCCACCTCGCTCGTGCCTCTTGCAACCTTACCGGGTCTGCTAATCCGTGCGAGTTTACTTTCCATCACCGCAAGTTCGCCGAGCCACCTCGCTCGTGCCTCTTGCAACATTGCTGGGTCTGCTAACCAGTGCGAGTGAAATTTCTTGCACCGCAAGTTCGCCGAGACACCTCGCTCGTGCTTCTTGCAACGTTGCCCGGCCTGCTAACCCGTACAAGCTTACTTTCCTGCACCGCAAGTTCGCCGAGCCAGCTCGCTCGTGCCTCCTGCAACCTTGCCGGGTCTGCTAATCCCTGCCAGATTACTTTCCTGTACCGCAAGTTCGTTGAGCCACCTCCCTCGTGCCTCTTGCAACCTTGCCGGTATGCTAACCCCTGCGAGCTTACTTTTCCACCTTAAGTTCGCCGAGCCACCTCGCTCGTGCCTCTTGCAACCTTGCCCGGTCTGCTAACCCCTGCGAGTTTACTTTCTTGCATCGCAAGTTCGCCTAGCCAACTCGCTCGTGCCTCTTGCAAACTTGCCGGGTCTGCTAAACCGTGCGAGTTTACTTTCCATCACCGCAAGTTCGCCGAGCCACCTCGCTCGTGCCTCTTGCAACCTTACCGAGTCTGCTAATCCGTGCGAGTTTTCTTTCCATCACCGCAAGTTCGCCGAGCCACCTCGCTCGTGCCTCTTGCAACATTGGTGGGTCTGCTAACCCATGCGAGTTTAATTTCTTGCACCGCAAGTTCGCCGAGACACCTCGCTCGTGCTTCTTGCAACCATGCCCGGCCTGCTAACCCGTACAAGCTTACTTTCCTGCACCGCAAGTTCGCCGAGCCACCTCGCTCGTGCCTCTTGCAACCTTGCCGGGTCTGCTAACCTGTGCGAGTTTACTTTTCTGCAACCTTTCCGGGTCTGCTAACCCGTGCCAGTTTACTTTCTTGCACAACAAGTTCACCGAGCCACCTCGCTCGTGCCTCTTGCAACCTTGCCGGGTTTGCTAACCCGTGCGAGCTTACTTTCCTGCACGACAAGTTCACCGAGCCACCTCGCTTGTGCCTCTTGCAACCTTGCCGGGTCTGCTAACCAGTGAGAGTTTACATTCTTGCACCGCAAGTTCGCCGAGCCACCTCGCCGTGCCTCTTGCAACCTAGCTGGGTCTGCTGACCGGTGCGATCTTACTTTCCTGCTTCGCAAGTTCGCCGAGCCACCTCGCTCGTGCCTCTTGCAACATTGCTGGGTCTGCTAAGCCGTGCGAGTGAAATTTCTTGCAACGCAAGTTCGCCGAGACACCTCGCTCGTGCTTCTTGCAACCTTGCCCGGTCTGCTAACCCGTACAAGCTTACTTTCCTGCACCGCGAGTTCGCCGAGCCACCTCGCTCGTGCCTCTTGCAACCTTGCCGGGTCTTCTAATCCCTGCCAGATTACTTTCCTGCACCGCAAGTTCGTTGAGCCACCTCCCTCGTGCCTCTTGCAACCTTGCCGGGTATGCTAACCCTGCGAGCTTACTTTTCTGCACATTAAGTTCGCCGAGCCACCTCGCTCGTGCCTCTTGCAACCTTGCCGGTCTGCTAACCCCTGCGAGTTTACTTTCTTTGCATCGCAAGTTCGCCTAGCCAACTCGCTCGTGCCTCTTGCAAACTTGCCGGGTCTGCTAAACCGTGCGAGTTTACTTTCCATCACCGCAAGTTCGCCGAGCCACCTCGCTCGTGCCTCTTGCAACCTTACCGAGTCAGCTAATCCGTGCGAGTTTTCTTTCCATCACCGCAAGTTCACCGAGCCACCTCGCTCGTGCCTCTTGCAACATTGGTGGGTCTGCTAACCCATGCGAGTTTAATTTCTTGCACCGCAAGTCCGCCGAGACACCTCGCTCGTGCTTCCTGCAACCATGTCCGGCCTGCTAACCCGTACAAGCTTACTTTCCTGCACCGCAAGTTCGCCGAGCCACCTCGCTCGTGCCTCTTGCAACCTTGCCGGGTCTGCTAACCTGTGCGAGTTTACTTTTCTGCAACCTTTCCGGGTCTGCTAACCCGTGCCAGTTTACTTTCTTGCACAACAAGTTCACCGAGCCACCTCGCTAGTGCCTCTTGCAACCTTGCCGGGTTTGCTAACCCGTGCGAGCTTACTTTCCTGCACGACAAGTTCACCGAGCCACCTCGCTTGTGCCTCTTGCAACCTTGCCGGGTCTGCTAACCAGTGAGAGTTTACATTCTTGCACCGCAAGTTCGCCGAGCCACCTCGCCGTGCCTCTTGCAACCTAGCTGGGTCTGCTGACCGGTGCGATCTTACTTTCCTGCTCCGCAAGTTCGCCGAGCCACCTCGCTCGTGCCTCTTGCAACCTTACCGGGTCTGCTAATCCGTGCGAGTTTACTTTCCATCACCGCAAGTTCGCCGAGCCACATCGCTCGTGCCTCTTGCAACATTGCTGGGTCTGCTAACCAGTGCGAGTGAAATTTCTTGCACCGCAAGTTCGCCGAGACACCTCGCTCGTGCTTCTTGCAACGTTGCCCGGCCTGCTAACCCGTACAAGCTTACTTTCCTGCACCGCAAGTTCGCCGAGCCAGCTCGCTCGTGCCTCCTGCAACCTTGCCGAGTCTGCTAATCCATGCCAGATTACTTTCCTGTACCGCAAGTTCGTTGAGCCACCTCCCTCGTGCCTCTTGCAACATTGCCGGGTATGCTAACCCCTGCGAGCTTACTTTTCTGCACCTTAAGTTCGCCGAGCCACCTCGCTCGTGCCTCTTGCAACCTTGCCCGGTCTGCTAACCCCTGCGAGTTTACTTTCTTGCATCGCAAGTTCGCCTAGCCAACTCGCTCGTGCCTCTTGCAAACTTGCCGGGTCTGCTAAACCGTGCGAGTTTACTTTCCATCACCGCAAGTTCGCCGAGCCACCTTGCTCGTGCCTCTTGCAACCTTACCGAGTCTGCTAATTCGTGCGAGTTTTCTTTCCATCACCGCAAGTTCGCCGAGCCACCTCGCTCGTGCCTCTTGCAACATTGGTGGGTCTGCTAACCCATGCGAGTTTAATTTCTTGCACCGCAAGTTCGCCGAGACACCTCGCTCGTGCTACTTGCAGCCATGCCCGGCCTGCTAACCCGTACAAGCTTACTTTCCTGCACCGCAAGTTCGCCGAGCCACCTCGCTCGTGCCTCTTGCAACCTTGCCGGGTCTGCTAACCTGTGCGAGTTTACTTTTCTGCAACCTTTCCGGGTCTGCTAACCCGTGCCAGTTTACTTTCTTGCACAACAAGTTCACCGAGCCACCTCGCTCGTGCCTCTTGCAACCTTGCCGGGTTTGCTAACCCGTGCGAGCTTAATTTCCTGCACGACAAGTTCACCGAGCCACCTCGCTTGTGCCTCTTGCAACCTTGCCGGGTCTGCTAACCAGTGAGAGTTTACATTCTTGCACCGCAAGTTCGCCGAGCCACCTCGCCGTGCCTCTTGCAACCTAGCTGGGTCTGCTGACCGGTGCGATCTTACTTTCCTGCTTCGCAAGTTCGCCGAGCCACCTCGCTCGTGCCTCTTGCAACATTGCTGGGTCTGCTAAGCCGTGCGAGTGAAATTTCTTGCAACGCAAGTTCGCCGAGACACCTCGCTCGTGCTTCTTGCAACCTTGCCCGGTCTGCTAACCCGTACAAGCTTACTTTCCTGCACCGCGAGTTCGCCGAGCCACCTCGCTCGTGCCTCTTGCAACCTTGCCGGGTCTGCTAATCCCTGCCAGATTACTTTCCTGCACCGCAAGTTCGTTGAGCCACCTCCCTCGTGCCTCTTGCAACCTTGCCGGGTATGCTAACCCCTGCGAGCTTACTTTTCTGCACATTAAGTTCGCCGAGCCACCTCGCTCGTGCCTCTTGCAACCTTGCCCGGTCTGCTAACCCCTGCGAGTTTACTTTCTTGCATCGCAAGTTCGCCTAGCCAACTCGCTCGTGCCTCTTGCAAACTTGCCGGGTCTGCTAAACCGTGCGAGTTTACTTTCCATCACCGCAAGTTCGCCGAGCCACCTCGCTCGTGCCTCTTGCAACCTTACCGAGTCAGCTAATCCGTGCGAGTTTTCTTTCCATCACCGCAAGTTCACCGAGCCACCTCGCTCGTGCCTCTTGCAACATTGGTGGGTCTGCTAACCCATGCGAGTTTAATTTCTTGCACCGCAAGTCCGCCGAGACACCTCGCTCGTGCTTCCTGCAACCATGTCCGGCCTGCTAACCCGTACAAGCTTACTTTCCTGCACCGCAAGTTCGCCGAGCCACCTCGCTCGTGCCTCTTGCAACCTTGCCGGGTCTGCTAACCTGTGCGAGTTTACTTTTCTGCAACCTTTCCGGGTCTGCTAACCCGTGCCAGTTTACTTTCTTGCACAACAAGTTCACCGAGCCACCTCGCTAGTGCCTCTTGCAACCTTGCCGGGTTTGCTAACCCGTGCGAGCTTACTTTCCTGCACGACAAGTTCACCGAGCCACCTCGCTTGTGCCTCTTGCAACCTTGCCGGGTCTGCTAACCAGTGAGAGTTTACATTCTTGCACCGCAAGTTCGCCGAGCCACCTCGCCGTGCCTCTTGCAACCTAGCTGGGTCTGCTGACCGGTGCGATCTTACTTTCCTGCTCCGCAAGTTCGCCGAGCCACCTCGCTCGTGCCTCTTGCAACCTTACCGGGTCTGCTAATCCGTGCGAGTTTACTTTCCATCACCGCAAGTTCGCCGAGCCACATCGCTCGTGCCTCTTGCAACATTGCTGGGTCTGCTAACCAGTGCGAGTGAAATTTCTTGCACCGCAAGTTCGCCGAGACACCTCGCTCGTGCTTCTTGCAACGTTGCCCGGCCTGCTAACCCGTACAAGCTTACTTTCCTGCACCGCAAGTTCGCCGAGCCAGCTCGCTCGTGCCTCCTGCAACCTTGCCGAGTCTGCTAATCCATGCCAGATTACTTTCCTGTACCGCAAGTTCGTTGAGCCACCTCCCTCGTGCCTCTTGCAACATTGCCGGGTATGCTAACCCCTGCGAGCTTACTTTTCTGCACCTTAAGTTCGCCGAGCCACCTCGCTCGTGCCTCTTGCAACCTTGCCCGGTCTGCTAACCCCTGCGAGTTTACTTTCTTGCATCGCAAGTTCGCCTAGCCAACTCGCTCGTGCCTCTTGCAAACTTGCCGGGTCTGCTAAACCGTGCGAGTTTACTTTCCATCACCGCAAGTTCGCCGAGCCACCTCGCTCGTGCCTCTTGCAACCTTACCGAGTCTGCTAATTCGTGCGAGTTTTCTTTCCATCACCGCAAGTTCGCCGAGCCACCTCGCTCGTGCCTCTTGCAACATTGGTGGGTCTGCTAACCCATGCGAGTTTAATTTCTTGCACCGCAAGTTCGCCGAGACACCTCGCTCGTGCTACTTGCAGCCATGCCCGGCCTGCTAACCCGTACAAGCTTACTTTCCTGCACCGCAAGTTCGCCGAGCCACCTCGCTCGTGCCTCTTGCAACCTTGCCGGGTCTGCTAACCTGTGCGAGTTTACTTTTCTGCAACCTTTCCGGGTCTGCTAACCCGTGCCAGTTTACTTTCTTGCACAACAAGTTCACCGAGCCACCTCGCTCGTGCCTCTTGCAACCTTGCCGGGTTTGCTAACCCGTGCGAGCTTAATTTCCTGCACGACAAGTTCACCGAGCCACCTCGCTTGTGCCTCTTGCAACCTTGCCGGGTCTGCTAACCAGTGAGAGTTTACATTCTTGCACCGCAAGTTCGCCGAGCCACCTCGCCGTGCCTCTTGCAACCTAGCTGGGTCTGCTGACCGGTGCGATGTTACTTTCCTGCTTCGCAAGTTCGCCGAGCCACCTCGCTCGTGCCTCTTGCAACATTGCTGGGTCTGCTAAGCCGTGCGAGTGAAATTTCTTGCAACGCAAGTTCGCCGAGACACCTCGCTCGTGCTTCTTGCAACCTTGCCCGGTCTGCTAACCCGTACAAGCTTACTTTCCTGCACCGCGAGTTCGCCGAGCCACCTCGCTCGTGCCTCTTGCAACCTTGCCGGGTCTGCTAATCCCTGCCAGATTACTTTCCTGCACCGCAAGTTCGTTGAGCCACCTCCCTCGTGCCTCTTGCAACCTTGCCGGGTATGCTAACCCCTGCGAGCTTACTTTTCTGCACATTAAGTTCGCCGAGCCACCTCGCTCGTGCCTCTTGCAACCTTGCCCGGTCTGCTAACCCCTGCGAGTTTACTTTCTTGCATCGCAAGTTCGCCTAGCCAACTCGCTCGTGCCTCTTGCAAACTTGCCGGGTCTGCTAAACCGTGCGAGTTTACTTTCCATCACCGCAAGTTCGCCGAGCCACCTCGCTCGTGCCTCTTGCAACCTTACCGAGTCAGCTAATCCGTGCGAGTTTTCTTTCCATCACCGCAAGTTCACCGAGCCACCTCGCTCGTGCCTCTTGCAACATTGGTGGGTCTGCTAACCCATGCGAGTTTAATTTCTTGCACCGCAAGTCCGCCGAGACACCTCGCTCGTGCTTCCTGCAACCATGTCCGGCCTGCTAACCCGTACAAGCTTACTTTCCTGCACCGCAAGTTCGCCGAGCCACCTCGCTCGTGCCTCTTGCAACCTTGCCGGGTCTGCTAACCTGTGCGAGTTTACTTTTCTGCAACCTTTCCGGGTCTGCTAACCCGTGCCAGTTTACTTTCTTGCACAACAAGTTCACCGAGCCACCTCGCTAGTGCCTCTTGCAACCTTGCCGGGTTTGCTAACCCGTGCGAGCTTACTTTCCTGCACGACAAGTTCACCGAGCCACCTCGCTTGTGCCTCTTGCAACCTTGCCGGGTCTGCTAACCAGTGAGAGTTTACATTCTTGCACCGCAAGTTCGCCGAGCCACCTCGCCGTGCCTCTTGCAACCTAGCTGGGTCTGCTGACCGGTGCGATCTTACTTTCCTGCTCCGCAAGTTCGCCGAGCCACCTCGCTCGTGCCTCTTGCAACCTTACCGGGTCTGCTAATCCGTGCGAGTTTACTTTCCATCACCGCAAGTTCGCCGAGCCACATCGCTCGTGCCTCTTGCAACATTGCTGGGTCTGCTAACCAGTGCGAGTGAAATTTCTTGCACCGCAAGTTCGCCGAGACACCTCGCTCGTGCTTCTTGCAACGTTGCCCGGCCTGCTAACCCGTACAAGCTTACTTTCCTGCACCGCAAGTTCGCCGAGCCAGCTCGCTCGTGCCTCCTGCAACCTTGCCGAGTCTGCTAATCCATGCCAGATTACTTTCCTGTACCGCAAGTTCGTTGAGCCACCTCCCTCGTGCCTCTTGCAACATTGCCGGGTATGCTAACCCCTGCGAGCTTACTTTTCTGCACCTTAAGTTCGCCGAGCCACCTCGCTCGTGCCTCTTGCAACCTTGCCCGGTCTGCTAACCCCTGCGAGTTTACTTTCTTGCATCGCAAGTTCGCCTAGCCAACTCGCTCGTGCCTCTTGCAAACTTGCCGGGTCTGCTAAACCGTGCGAGTTTACTTTCCATCACCGCAAGTTCGCCGAGCCACCTCGCTCGTGCCTCTTGCAACCTTACCGAGTCTGCTAATTCGTGCGAGTTTTCTTTCCATCACCGCAAGTTCGCCGAGCCACCTCGCTCGTGCCTCTTGCAACATTGGTGGGTCTGCTAACCCATGCGAGTTTAATTTCTTGCACCGCAAGTTCGCCGAGACACCTCGCTCGTGCTACTTGCAGCCATGCCCGGCCTGCTAACCCGTACAAGCTTACTTTCCTGCACCGCAAGTTCGCCGAGCCACCTCGCTCGTGCCTCTTGCAACCTTGCCGGGTCTGCTAACCTGTGCGAGTTTACTTTTCTGCAACCTTTCCGGGTCTGCTAACCCGTGCCAGTTTACTTTCTTGCACAACAAGTTCACCGAGCCACCTCGCTCGTGCCTCTTGCAACCTTGCCGGGTTTGCTAACCCGTGCGAGCTTAATTTCCTGCACGACAAGTTCACCGAGCCACCTCGCTTGTGCCTCTTGCAACCTTGCCGGGTCTGCTAACCAGTGAGAGTTTACATTCTTGCACCGCAAGTTCGCCGAGCCACCTCGCCGTGCCTCTTGCAACCTAGCTGGGTCTGCTGACCGGTGCGATGTTACTTTCCTGCTTCGCAAGTTCGCCGAGCCACCTCGCTCGTGCCTCTTGCAACATTGCTGGGTCTGCTAAGCCGTGCGAGTGAAATTTCTTGCAACGCAAGTTCGCCGAGACACCTCGCTCGTGCTTCTTGCAACCTTGCCCGGTCTGCTAACCCGTACAAGCTTACTTTCCTGCACCGCGAGTTCGCCGAGCCACCTCGCTCGTGCCTCTTGCAACCTTGCCGGGTCTGCTAATCCCTGCCAGATTACTTTCCTGCACCGCAAGTTCGTTGAGCCACCTCCCTCGTGCCTCTTGCAACCTTGCCGGGTATGCTAACCCTGCGAGCTTACTTTTCTGCACATTAAGTTCGCCGAGCCACCTCGCTCGTGCCTCTTGCAACCTTGCCCGGTCTGCTAACCCCTGCGAGTTTACTTTCTTGCATCGCAAGTTCGCCTAGCCAACTCGCTCGTGCCTCTTGCAAACTTGCCGGGTCTGCTAAACCGTGCGAGTTTACTTTCCATCACCGCAAGTTCGCCGAGCCACCTCGCTCGTGCCTCTTGCAACCTTACCGAGTCTGCTAATCCGTGCGAGTTTTCTTTCCATCACCGCAAGTTCACCGAGCCACCTCGCTCGTGCCTCTTGCAACATTGGTGGGTCTGCTAACCCATGCGAGTTTAATTTCTTGCACCGCAAGTCCGCCGAGACACCTCGCTCGTGCTTCCTGCAACCATGTCCGGCCTGCTAACCCGTACAAGCTTACTTTCCTGCACCGCAAGTTCGCCGAGCCACCTCGCTCGTGCCTCTTGCAACCTTGCCGGGTCTGCTAACCTGTGCGAGTTTACTTTTCTGCAACCTTTCCGGGTCTGCTAACCCGTGCCAGTTTACTTTCTTGCACAACAAGTTCACCGAGCCACCTCGCTAGTGCCTCTTGCAACCTTGCCGGGTTTGCTAACCCGTGCGAGCTTACTTTCCTGCACGACAAGTTCACCGAGCCACCTCGCTTGTGCCTCTTGCAACCTTGCCGGGTCTGCTAACCAGTGAGAGTTTACATTCTTGCACCGCAAGTTCGCCGAGCCACCTCGCCGTGCCTCTTGCAACCTAGCTGGGTCTGCTGACCGGTGCGATCTTACTTTCCTGCTCCGCAAGTTCGCCGAGCCACCTCGCTCGTGCCTCTTGCAACCTTACCGGGTCTGCTAATCCGTGCGAGTTTACTTTCCATCACCGCAAGTTCGCCGAGCCACATCGCTCGTGCCTCTTGCAACATTGCTGGGTCTGCTAACCAGTGCGAGTGAAATTTCTTGCACCGCAAGTTCGCCGAGACACCTCGCTCGTGCTTCTTGCAACGTTGCCCGGCCTGCTAACCCGTACAAGCTTACTTTCCTGCACCGCAAGTTCGCCGAGCCAGCTCGCTCGTGCCTCCTGCAACCTTGCCGGTCTGCTAATCCATGCCAGATTACTTTCCTGTACCGCAAGTTCGTTGAGCCACCTCCCTCGTGCCTCTTGCAACATTGCCGGGTATGCTAACCCCTGCGAGCTTACTTTTCTGCACCTTAAGTTCGCCGAGCCACCTCGCTCGTGCCTCTTGCAACCTTGCCCGGTCTGCTAACCCCTGCGAGTTTACTTTCTTGCATCGCAAGTTCGCCTAGCCAACTCGCTCGTGCCTCTTGCAAACTTGCCGGGTCTGCTAAACCGTGCGAGTTTACTTTCCATCACCGCAAGTTCGCCGAGCCACCTCGCTCGTGCCTCTTGCAACCTTACCGAGTCTGCTAATTCGTGCGAGTTTTCTTTCCATCACCGCAAGTTCGCCGAGCCACCTCGCTCGTGCCTCTTGCAACATTGGTGGGTCTGCTAACCCATGCGAGTTTAATTTCTTGCACCGCAAGTTCGCCGAGACACCTCGCTCGTGCTACTTGCAGCCATGCCCGGCCTGCTAACCCGTACAAGCTTACTTTCCTGCACCGCAAGTTCGCCGAGCCACCTCGCTCGTGCCTCTTGCAACCTTGCCGGGTCTGCTAACCTGTGCGAGTTTACTTTTCTGCAACCTTTCCGGGTCTGCTAACCCGTGCCAGTTTACTTTCTTGCACAACAAGTTCACCGAGCCACCTCGCTCGTGCCTCTTGCAACCTTGCCGGGTTTGCTAACCCGTGCGAGCTTAATTTCCTGCACGACAAGTTCACCGAGCCACCTCGCTTGTGCCTCTTGCAACCTTGCCGGGTCTGCTAACCAGTGAGAGTTTACATTCTTGCACCGCAAGTTCGCCGAGCCACCTCGCCGTGCCTCTTGCAACCTAGCTGGGTCTGCTGACCGGTGCGATGTTACTTTCCTGCTTCGCAAGTTCGCCGACCCACCTCGCTCGTGCCTCTTGCAACATTGCTGGGTCTGCTAAGCCGTGCGAGTGAAATTTCTTGCAACGCAAGTTCGCCGAGACACCTCGCTCGTGCTTCTTGCAACCTTGCCCGGTCTGCTAACCCGTACAAGCTTACTTTCCTGCACCGCGAGTTCGCCGAGCCACCTCGCTCGTGCCTCTTGCAACCTTGCCGGGTCTGCTAATCCCTGCCAGATTACTTTCCTGCACCGCAAGTTCGTTGAGCCACCTCCCTCGTGCCTCTTGCAACCTTGCCGGGTATGCTAACACCTGCGAGCTTACTTTTCTGCACATTAAGTTCGCCGAGCCACCTCGCTCGTGCCTCTGGCAACCTTGCCCGGTCTGCTAACCCCTGCGAGTTTACTTTCTTGCATCGCAAGTTCGCCTAGCCAACTCGCTCGTGCCTCTTGCAAACTTGCCGGGTCTGCTAAACCGTGCGAGTTTACTTTCCATCACCGCAAGTTCGCCGAGCCACCTCGCTCGTGCCTCTTGCAACCTTACCGAGTCTGCTAATCCGTGCGAGTTTTCTTTCCATCACCGCAAGTTCACCGAGCCACCTCGCTCGTGCCTCTTGCAACATTGGTGGGTCTGCTAACCCATGCGAGTTTAATTTCTTGCACCGCAAGTCCGCCGAGACACCTCGCTCGTGCTTCCTGCAACCATGTCCGGCCTGCTAACCCGTACAAGCTTACTTTCCTGCACCGCAAGTTCGCCGAGCCACCTCGCTCGTGCCTCTTGCAACCTTGCCGGGTCTGCTAACCTGTGCGAGTTTACTTTTCTGCAACCTTTCCGGGTCTGCTAACCCGTGCCAGTTTACTTTCTTGCACAACAAGTTCACCGAGCCACCTCGCTAGTGCCTCTTGCAACCTTGCCGGGTTTGCTAACCCGTGCGAGCTTACTTTCCTGCACGACAAGTTCACCGAGCCACCTCGCTTGTGCCTCTTGCAACCTTGCCGGGTCTGCTAACCAGTGAGAGTTTACATTCTTGCACCGCAAGTTCGCCGAGCCACCTCGCCGTGCCTCTTGCAACCTAGCTGGGTCTGCTGACCGGTGCGATCTTACTTTCCTGCTCCGCAGTTCGCCGAGCCACCTCGCTCGTGCCTCTTGCAACCTTACCGGGTCTGCTAATCCGTGCGAGTTTACTTTCCATCACCGCAAGTTCGCCGAGCCACATCGCTCGTGCCTCTTGCAACATTGCTGGGTCTGCTAACCAGTGCGAGTGAAATTTCTTGCACCGCAAGTTCGCCGAGACACCTCGCTCGTGCTTCTTGCAACGTTGCCCGGCCTGCTAACCCGTACAAGCTTACTTTCCTGCACCGCAAGTTCGCCGAGCCAGCTCGCTCGTGCCTCCTGCAACCTTGCCGGTCTGCTAATCCCTGCCAGATTACTTTCCTGTACCGCAAGTTCGTTGAGCCCCTCCCTCGTGCCTCTTGCAACCTTGCCGGGTATGCTAACCCCTGCGAGCTTACTTTTCTGCACCTTAAGTTCGCCGAGCCACCTCGCTCGTGCCTCTTGCAACCTTGCCCGGTCTGCTAACCCCTGCGAGTTTACTTTCTTGCATCGCAAGTTCGCCTAGCCAACTCGCTCGTGCCTCTTGCAAACTTGCCGGGTCTAACCGTGCGAGTTTATTTTCCATCACCGCAAGTTCGCCGAGCCACCTCGCTCGTGCCTCTTGCAACCTTGGTGGTCTGCTAACCCATGCGAGTTTATTTCCTTGCACCGCAAGTTCGCCGAGACACCTCGCTCGTGCTACTTGCAACCATGCCCGGCCTGCTAACCCGTACAAGCTTACTTTCCTGCACCGCAAGTTCGCCGAGCCACCTCGCTCGTGCCTCTTGCAACCTTGCCGGGTCTGCTACACCTGTGCGAGTTTACTTTTCCTGGCAACCTTTCCGGGTCTGCTAACCCGTGCCAGTTTACTTTCTTACTTTCTTGCACAACAAGTTCACCGAGCCACCTCGCTCGTGCCTCTTGCAACCTTGCCGGGTTTGCTAACCCGTGCGAGCTTAATTTCCTGCACGACAAGTTCACCGAGCCACCTCGCTTGTGCCTCTTGCAACCTTGCCGGGTCTGCTAACCGTGAGAGTTTACATTCTTGCACCGCAAGTTCGCCGAGCCACCTCGCCGTGCCTCTTGCAACCTAGCTGGGTCTGCTGACCGGTGCGATGTTACTTTCCTGCTTCGCAAGTTCGCCGACCCACCTCGCTCGTGCCTCTTGCAACATTGCTGGGTCTGCTAAGCCGTGCGAGTGAAATTTCTTGCAACGCAAGTTCGCCGAGACACCTCGCTCGTGCTTCTTGCAACCTTGCCCGGTCTGCTAACCCGTACAAGCTTACTTTCCTGCACCGCGAGTTCGCCGAGCCACCTCGCTCGTGCCTCTTGCAACCTTGCCGGGTCTGCTAATCCCTGCCAGATTACTTTCCTGCACCGCAAGTTCGTTGAGCCACCTCCCTCGTGCCTCTTGCAACTTGCCGGTATGCTAACACCTGCGAGCTTACTTTTCTGCACATTAAGTTCGCCGAGCCACCTCGCTCGTTGCCTCTTGGCAACCTTGCCCGGTCTGCTAACCCTGCGAGTTACTTTCTTGCATCGCAAGTTCGCCTAGCCAACTCGCTCGTGCCTCTTGCAAACTTGCCGGGTCTGCTAAACGTGCGAGTTTACTTCCATCACCGCAAGTTCGCCGAGCCACCTCGCTCGTGCCTCTTGCAACCTTACCGAGTCTGCTAATCCGTGCGAGTTTTCTTTCCATCACCGCAAGTTCACCGAGCCACCTCGCTCGTGCCTCTTGGCAACATTGTTGGTGGGTCTGCTAACCCATGCGAGTTTAATTTCTTGCACCGCAAGTCCGCCGAGACACCTCGCTCGTGCTTCTGCAACCATGTCCGGCCTGCTAACCCGTACAAGCTTACTTTCCTTGCCCGCAAGTTCGCCGAGCCACCTCGCTCGTGCCTCTTGCAACCTTGCCGGGCCTGCTAACCTGTGCGAGTTTACTTTTCTGCTGCAACCTTTCCCCGGGTCTGCTAACCCGTGCCAGTTTTACTTTCTTCTTGCACAACAAGTTCACCGAGCCACCTCGCTAGTGCCTCTTGCAGACCTTGCCGGGTTTGCTAACCCGTGCGAGCTTACTTTCCTGCACGACAAGTTTCACCGAGCCACCTCGCTTGTGCCTCTTGCAACCTTGCCGGGTCTGCTAACCAGTGAGAGTTTACTTCTTGCACCGCAAGTTCGCCGAGCCACCTCGCCGTGCCTCTTGCAACCTAGCTGGGTCTGCTGACCTGTGCGATCTTACTTTCCTGCTCCTCCGCAAGTTCGCCGAGCCACCTCGCTCGTGCCTCTTGCAACTTACCGGGTCTGCTAATCCATGCGAGTTTACTTTCCATCACCGCAAGTTCGCCGAGCCACATCGCTCGTGCCTCTTGCACATTGCTGGGTCTGCTACCAGTGCGAGTGAATTTCTTGCACCGCAAGTTTCGCCGAGACACCTCGCTCGTGCTTCTTGCACGTTGCCCGGCCTGCTAACCCGTACAAGCTTACTTTCCTGCACCGCAAGTTCGCCGAGCCAGCTCGCTCGTGCCTCCTGCAACCTTGCCGGGTCTGCTAATCCCTGCCAGATTACTTTCCTGTACCGCAAGTTCGTTGAGCCACCTCCCTCGTGCCTCTTGCAACCTTGCCGGGTATGCTAACCCCTGCGAGCTTACTTTTCTGCACCTTAGTTCGCCGAGCCACCTCGCTCGTGCCTCTTGCAACCTTGCCCGTCTGCTAACCCCTGCGAGTTTACTTTCTTGCATCGCAAGTTCGCCTAGCCAACTCGCTCGT
>NW_022204453.1:0-21453 GCF_007655135.1 Punica granatum | reverse complement strand
CTTCTTGCACAGCAAGTTCACCGAGCCACCTCGCTCGTGCCTCTTGCAACCTTACCGGGTCTGCTAATCCGTGCGAGTTTTTTCTTTCCATCACCGCAAGTTCGCCGAGCCACCCTCGCTCGTGCCTCTTGCAACATTGCTGGGTCTGCTAACCCGTGCGAGTTTAATTTCTTGCACCGCAAGTTCGCCGAGACACCTCGCTCGTGCTTCTTGCAACCTTCCCCGGCCTGCTAACCCGTACAAGCTTACTTTCCTGCACCGCAAGTTCGCCGAGCCAGCTCGCTCGTGCCTCTTGCAACCTTGCCGGGTCTGCTAATCCCTGCCAGATTATTTTCCTGCACCGCAAGTTCGTTGAGCCACCTCCCTCGTGCCTCTTGCAACCTTACCGGGTATGCTAACCCCCTGCGAGCTTACTTTTCTGCGCACCTTAAGTTCGCCGAGCCACCTCGCTCGTGCCTTTTGCAACCTTGCCCGTCTGCTAACCCCTGCGAATTTACTTTCTTGCATCGCAAGTTCGCCTAGCCAACTCGCTCGTGCCTCTTGCAAACTTGCCGGGTCTGCTAATCCGTGCGAGTTTACTTTCCATCACCGCAAGTTCGCCGAGCCACCTCGCTCGTGCCTCTTGCAACCTTACCACCGGGTCTGCTAATCCGTGCGAGTTTTCTTTCCATCACCGCAAGTTCGCCGAGCCACCTCGCTGGTGCCTCTTGCAACTTGCTGGGTCTGCTAACCCGTGCGAGTTTAATTTCTTGCACCGCAAGTTCGCCGAGACACCTCGCTCGTGCTTCTTGCAACCTTCCCCGGCCTGCTAACCCGTACAAGCTTACTTTCCTGCACCGCAAGTTCGCCGAGCCACCTCGCTCGTGCCTCTTGCAACCTTGCCGGTCTGCTAACCCGTGCGAGTTTTACTTTTCTGCAACCTTCCGGGTCTGCTAACCCGTGCCAGTTTACTTTCTTGCACAGCAAGTTCACCGAGCCACCTCGCTCGTGCCTCTTGCAACCTTACCTTACCGGTCTGCTAATCCGTGCGAGTTTTCTTTCCATCACCGCAAGTTCGCCGAGCCACCTCGCTCGTGCCTCTTGCAACATTGCAGGGTCTGCTAACCCGTGCGAGTTTAATTTCTTGCACCGCAAGTTCGCCGAGACACCTCGCTCGTGCTTCTTGCAACCTTCCCCCCTGCTAACCCGTACAAGCTTACTTTCCTGCACCGCAAGTTCGCCGAGCCAGCTCGCTCGTGCCTCTTGCAACCTTGCCGGGTCTGCTAATCCCTGCCAGATTATTTTCCTGCACCGCAAGTTCGTTGAGCCACCTCCCTCGTGCCTCTTGCAACCTTACCGGGTATGCTAACCCCTGCGAGCTTACTTTTCTGCACCTTAAGTTCGCCGAGCCACCTCGCTCGTGCCTTTTGCAACCTTGCCCGGTCTGCTAACCCCTGCGAATTTACTTTCTTGCATCGCAAGTTCGCCTAGCCAACTCGCTCGTGCCTCTTGCAAACTTGCCGGGTCTGCTAATCCGTGCGAGTTTACTTTCCATCACCGCAAGTTCGCCGAGCCACCTCGCTCGTGCCTCTTGCAACCTTACCGGGGTCTGCTAATCCGTGCGAGTTTTCTTTCCATCACCGCAAGTTCGCCGAGCCACCTCGCTGGTGCCTCTTGCAACATTGCTGGGTCTGCTAACCCGTGCGAGTTTAATTTCTTGCACCGCAAGTTCGCCGAGACACCTCGCTCGTGCTTCTTGCAACCTTCCCCGGCCTGCTAACCCGTACAAGCTTACTTTCCTTCCTGCACCGCAAGTTCGCCGAGCCACCTCGCTCGTGCCTCTTGCAACCTTGCCGGGTCTGCTAACCCGTGCGAGTTTACTTTTCTGCAACCTTTCCGGTCTGCTAACCCGTGCCAGTTTACTTTCTTGCACAGCAAGTTCACCGAGCCACCTCGCTCGTGCCTCTTGCAACCTTACCGGGTCTGCTAATCCGTGCGAGTTTTCTTTCCATCACCGCAAGTTCGCCGAGCCACACCGCTCGTGCCTCTTGCAACATTGCTGGGTCTGCTAACCCGTGCGAGTTTAATTTCTTGCACCGCAAGTTCGCCGAGACACCTCGCTCGTGCTTCTTGCAACCTTCCCCGGCCTGCTAACCCGTACAAGCTTACTTTCCTGCACCGCAAGTTCGCCGAGCCAGCTCGCTCGTGCCTCTTGCAACCTTGCCGGGTCTGCTAATCCCTGCCAGATTATTTTCCTGCACCGCAAGTTCGTTGAGCCACCTCCCTCGTGCCTCTTGCAACCTTACCGGGTATGCTAACCCCTGCGAGCTTACTTTTCTGCACCTTAAGTTCGCCGAGCCACCTCGCTCGTGCCTTTTGCAACCTTGCCCGGTCTGCTAACCCCTGCGAGTTTACTTTCTTGCATCGCAAGTTCGCCTAGCCAACTCGCTCGTGCCCCTTGCAAACTTGCCGGGTCTGCTAATCCGTGCGAGTTTACTTTCCATCACAGCAAGTTCACCGAGCCACCTCGCTCGTGCCTCTTGAAACCTTACCGGGTCTGCTAATCCGTGCGAGTTTTCTTTCCATCACCGCAAGTTCGCCGAGCCACCTCGCTGGTGCCTCTTGCAACATTGCTGGGTCTGCTAACCTGTGCGAGTTTAATTTCTTGCACCGCAAGTTCGCCGAGACACCTCGCTCGTGCTTCTTGCAACCTTCCCCGGCCTGCTAACCCGTACAAGCTTACTTTCCTGCACCGCAAGTTCGCCGAGCCACCTCGCTCGTGCCTCTTGCAACCTTGCCGGGTCTGCTAACCCGTGCGAGTTTACTTTTCTGCAACCTTTCCGGGTCTGCTAACCCGTGCCAGTTTACTTTCTTGCACAGCAAGTTCACCGAGCCACCTCGCTCGTGCCTCTTGCAACCTTACCGGGTCTGCTAATCCGTGCGAGTTTTCTTTCCATCACCGCAAGTTCGCCGAGCCACCTCGCTCGTGCCTCTTGCAACATTGCAGGGTCTGCTAACCCGTGCGAGTTTAATTTCTTGCACCGCAAGTTCGCCGAGACACCTCGCTCGTGCTTCTTGCAACCTTCCCCGGCCTGCTAACCCGTACAAGCTTACTTTCCTGCACCGCAAGTTCGCCGAGCCAGCTCGCTCGTGCCTCTTGCAACCTTGCCGGTCTGCTAATCCCTGCCAGATTATTTTCCTGCACCGCAAGTTCGTTGAGCCACCTCCCTCGTGCCTCTTGCAACCTTACCGGGTATGCTAACCCCTGCGAGCTTACTTTTCTGCACCTTAAGTTCGCCGAGCCACCTCGCTCGTGCCTTTTGCACCTTGCCCGGTCTGCTAACCCCTGCGAATTTACTTTCTTGCATCGCAAGTTCGCCTAGCCAACTCGCTCGTGCCTCTTGCAAACTTGCCGGGTCTGCTAATCCGTGCGAGTTTACTTTCCATCACCGCAAGTTCGCCGAGCCACCTCGCTCGTGCCTCTTGCAACCTTACCCGGGTCTGCTAATCCGTGCGAGTTTTCTTTCCATCACCGCAAGTTCGCCGAGCCACCTCGCTGGTGCCTCTTGCAACATTGCTGGGTCTGCTAACCCGTGCGAGTTTAATTTCTTGCACCGCAAGTTCGCCGAGACACCTCGCTCGTGCTTCTTGCAACCTTCCCGGCCTGCTAACCCGTACAAGCTTACTTTCCTGCACCGCAAGTTCGCCGAGCCACCTCGCTCGTGCCTCTTGCAACCTTGCCGGGTCTGCTAACCCGTGCGAGTTTACTTTTCTGCAACCTTTCCGGGTCTGCTAACCCGTGCCAGTTTACTTTCTTGCACAGCAAGTTCACCGAGCCACCTCGCTCGTGCCTCTTGCAACCTTACCGGGTCTGCTAATCCGTGCGAGTTTTCTTTCCATCACCGCAAGTTCGCCGAGCCACCTCGCTCGTGCCTCTTGCAACATTGCTGGGTCTGCTAACCCGTGCGAGTTTAATTTCTTGCACCGCAAGTTCGCCGAGACACCTCGCTCGTGCTTCTTGCAACCTTCCCCGGCCTGCTAACCCGTACAAGCTTACTTTCCTGCACCGCAAGTTCGCCGAGCCAGCTCGCTCGTGCCTCTTGCAACCTTGCCGGGTCTGCTAATCCCTGCCAGATTATTTTCCTGCACCGCAAGTTCGTTGAGCCACCTCCCTCGTGCCTCTTGCAACCTACCGGGTATGCTAACCCCTGCGAGCTTACTTTTCTGCACCTTAAGTTCGCCGAGCCACCTCGCTCGTGCCTTTTGCAACCTTGCCCGGTCTGCTAACCCCTGCGAATTTACTTTCTTGCATCGCAAGTTCGCCTAGCCAACTCGCTCGTGCCTCTTGCAAACTTGCCGGGTCTGCTAATCCGTGCGAGTTTACTTTCCATCACCGCAAGTTCGCCGAGCCACCTCGCTCGTGCCTCTTGCAACCTTACCGGGTCTGCTAATCCGTGCGAGTTTTCTTTCCATCACCGCAAGTTCGCCGAGCCACCTCGCTGGTGCCTCTTGCAACATTGCTGGGTCTGCTAACCCGTGCGAGTTTAATTTCTTGCACCGCAAGTTCGCCGAGACACCTCGCTCGTGCTTCTTGCAACCTTCCCCGGCCTGCTAACCCGTACAAGCTTACTTTCCTTTCCTGCACCGCAAGTTCGCCGAGCCACCTCGCTCGTGCCTCTTGCAACCTTGCCGGTCTGCTAACCCGTGCGAGTTTACTTTTCTGCAACCTTTCCGGGTCTGCTAACCCGTGCCAGTTTACTTTCTTGCACAGCAAGTTCACCGAGCCACCTCGCTCGTGCCTCTTGCAACCTTACGGTCTGCTAATCCGTGCGAGTTTTCTTTCCATCACCGCAAGTTCGCCGAGCCACCTCGCTCGTGCCTCTTGCAACATTGCAGGGTCTGCTAACCCGTGCGAGTTTAATTTCTTGCACCGCAAGTTCGCCGAGACACCTCGCTCGTGCTTCTTGCAACCTTCCCCGGCCTGCTAACCCGTACAAGCTTACTTTCCTGCACCGCAAGTTCGCCGAGCCAGCTCGCTCGTGCCTCTTGCAACCTTGCCGGGTCTGCTAATCCCTGCCAGATTATTTTCCTGCACCGCAAGTTCGTTGAGCCACCTCCCTCGTGCCTCTTGCAACCTTACCGGGTATGCTAACCCCTGCGAGCTTACTTTTCTGCACCTTAAGTTCGCCGAGCCACCTCGCTCGTGCCTTTTGCAACCTTGCCCGGTCTGCTAACCCCTGCGATTTACTTTCTTGCATCGCAAGTTCGCCTAGCCAACTCGCTCGTGCCTCTTGCAAACTTGCCGGGTCTGCTAATCCGTGCGAGTTTACTTTCCATCACCGCAAGTTCGCCGAGCCACCTCGCTCGTGCCTCTTGCAACCTTACCGGGTCTGCTAATCCGTGCGAGTTTTCTTTCCATCACCGCAAGTTCGCCGAGCCACCTCGCTGGTGCCTCTTGCAACATTGCTGGGTCTGCTAACCCGTGCGAGTTTAATTTCTTGCACCGCAAGTTCGCCGAGACACCTCGCTCGTGCTTCTTGCAACCTTCCCCGGCCTGCTAACCCGTACAAGCTTACTTTCCTGCACCGCAAGTTCGCCGAGCCACCTCGCTCGTGCCTCTTGCAACCTTGCCGGGTCTGCTAACCCGTGCGAGTTTACTTTTCTGCAACCTTACCGGGTCTGCTAACCCGTGCCAGTTTACTTTCTTGCACAGCAAGTTCACCGAGCCACCTCGCTCGTGCCTCTTGCAACCTTACCGGGTCTGCTAATCCGTGCGAGTTTTCTTTCCATCACCGCAAGTTCGCCGAGCCACCTCGCTCGTGCCTCTTGCAACATTGCTGGGTCTGCTAACCCGTGCGAGTTTAATTTCTTGCACCGCAAGTTCGCCGAGACACCTCGCTCGTGCTTCTTGCAACCTTCCCCGGCCTGCTAACCGTACAAGCTTACTTTCCTGCACCGCAAGTTCGCCGAGCCAGCTCGCTCGTGCCTCTTGCAACCTTGCCGGGTCTGCTAATCCCTGCCAGATTTTTTCCTGCACCGCAAGTTCGTTGAGCCACCTCCCTCGTGCCTCTTGCAACCTTACCGGGTATGCTAACCCCTGCGAGCTTACTTTTCTGCACCTTAAGTTCGCCGAGCCACCTCGCTCGTGCCTTTTGCAACCTTGCCCAGTCTGCTAACCCCTGCGAGTTTACTTTCTTGCATCGCAAGTTCGCCTAGCCAACTCGCTCGTGCCCCTTGCAAACTTGCCGGGTCTGCTAATCCGTGCGAGTTTACTTTCCATCACCGCAAGTTCGCCGAGCCACCACGCTCGTGCCTCTTGCAACCTTACCGGGTCTGCTAATCCGTGCGAGTTTTCTTTCCATCACCGCAAGTTCGCCGAGCCACCTCGCTGGTGCCTCTTGCAACATTGCTGGGTCTGCTAACCTGTGCGAGTTTAATTTCTTGCACCGCAAGTTCGCCGAGACACCTCGCTCGTGCTTCTTGCAACCTTCCCCGGCCTGCTAACCCGTACAAGCTTACTTTCCTGCACCGCAAGTTCGCCGAGCCACCTCGCTCGTGCCTCTTGCAACCTTGCCGGGTCTGCTAACCCGTGCGAGTTTACTTTTCTGCAACCTTACCGGGTCTGCTAACCCGTGCCAGTTTACTTTCTTGCACAGCAAGTTCACCGAGCCACCTCGCTCGTGCCTCTTGCAACCTTACCGGGTCTGCTAATCCGTGCGAGTTTTCTTTCCATCACCGCAAGTTCGCCGAGCCACCTCGCTCGTGCCTCTTGCAACATTGCTGGGTCTGCTAACCCGTGCGAGTTTAATTTCTTGCACCGCAAGTTCGCCGAGACACCTCGCTCGTGCTTCTTGCAACCTTCCCCGGCCTGCTAACCCGTACAAGCTTACTTTCCTGCACCGCAAGTTCGCCGAGCCAGCTCGCTCGTGCCTCTTGCAACCTTGCCGGGTCTGCTAATCCCTGCCAGATTATTTTCCTGCACCGCAAGTTCGTTGAGCCACCTCCCTCGTGCCTCTTGCAACCTTACCGGGTATGCTAACCCCTGCGAGCTTACTTTTCTGCACCTTAAGTTCGCCGAGCCACCTCGCTCGTGCCTTTTGCAACCTTGCCCGGTCTGCTAACCCCTGCGAATTTACTTTCTTGCATCGCAAGTTCGCCTAGCCAACTCGCTCGTGCCTCTTGCAAACTTGCCGGGTCTGCTAATCCGTGCGAGTTTACTTTCCATCACCGCAAGTTCGCCGAGCCACCTCGCTCGTGCCTCTTGCAACCTTACCGGGTCTGCTAATCCGTGCGAGTTTTCTTTCCATCACCGCAAGTTCGCCGAGCCACCTCGCTGGTGCCTCTTGCAACATTGCTGGGTCTGCTAACCCGTGCGAGTTTAATTTCTTGCACCGCAAGTTCGCCGAGACACCTCGCTCGTGCTTCTTGCAACCTTCCCCGGCCTGCTAACCCGTACAAGCTTACTTTCCTGCACCGCAAGTTCGCCGAGCCAGCTCGCTCGTGCCTCTTGCAACCTTGCCGGGTCTGCTAATCCCTGCCAAATTATTTTCCTGCACCGCAAGTTCGTTGAGCCACCTCCCTCGTGCCTCTTGCAACCTTACCGGGTATGCTAACCCCTGCGAGCTTACTTTTCTGCACCTTAAGTTCGCCGAGCCACCTCGCTCGTGCCTCTTGCAACCTTGCCCGGTCTGCTAACCCCTGCGAGTTTACTTTCTTGCATCGCAAGTTCGCCTAGCCAACTCGCTCGTGCCTCTTGCAAACTTGCCGGGTCTGCTAATCCGTGCGAGTTTACTTTCCATCACCGCAAGTTCGCCGAGCCACCTCGCTCGTGCCTCTTGCAACCTTACCGGGTCTGCTAATCCGTGCGAGTTTTCTTTCCATCACCGCAAGTTCGCCGAGCCACCTCGCTCGGTGCCTCTTGCAACATTGCTGGGTCTGCTAACCCGTGCGAGTTTAATTTCTTGCACCGCAAGTTCGCCGAGACACCTCGCTCGTGCTTCTTGCAACCTTCCCCGGCCTGCTAACCCGTACAAGCTTACTTTCCTGCACCGCAAGTTCGCCGAGCCACCTCGCTCGTGCCTCTTGCAACCTTGCCGGGTCTGCTAACCCGTGCGAGTTTACTTTTCTGCAACCTTTCCGGGTCTGCTAACCCGTGCCAGTTTACTTTCTTGCACAGCAAGTTCACCGAGCCACCTCGCTCGTGCCTCTTGCAACCTTACCGGGTCTGCTAATCCGTGCGAGTTTTCTTTCCATCACCGCAAGTTCGCCGAGCCACCTCGCTCGTGCCTCTTGCAACATTGCAGGGTCTGCTAACCCGTGCGAGTTTAATTTCTTGCACCGCAAGTTCGCCGAGACACCTCGCTCGTGCTTCTTGCAACCTTCCCGGCCTGCTAACCCGTACAAGCTTACTTTCCTGCACCGCAAGTTCGCCGAGCCAGCTCGCTCGTGCCTCTTGCAACCTTGCCGGGTCTGCTAATCCCTGCCAGATTATTTTCCTGCACCGCAAGTTCGTTGAGCCACCTCCCTCGTGCCTCTTGCAACCTTACCGGGTATGCTAACCCCTGCGAGCTTACTTTTCTGCACATTAAGTTCGCCGAGCCACCTCGCTCGTGCCTTTTGCAACCTTGCCCTGTCTGCTAACCCCTGCGAATTTACTTTCTTGCATCGCAAGTTCGCCTAGCCAACTCGCTCGTGCCTCTTGCAAACTTGCCGGATCTGCTAATCCGTGCGAGTTTACTTTCCATCACCGCAAGTTCGCCGAGCCACCTCGCTCGTGCCTCTTGCAACCTTACCGGGTCTGCTAATCCGTGCGAGTTTCCTTTCCATCACCGCAAGTTCGCCGAGCCACCTCGCTGGTGCCTCTTGCAACATTGCTGGGTCTGCTAACCCGTGCGAGTTTAATTTCTTGCACCGCAAGTTCGCCGAGACACCTCGCTCGTGCTTCTTGCAACCTTCCCCGTCCTGCTAACCCGTACAAGCTTACTTTCCTGCACCGCAAGTTCGCCGAGCCACCTCGCTCGTGCCTCTTGCAACCTTGCCGGGTCTGCTAACCCGTGCGAGTTTACTTTTCTGCAACCTTTCCGGGTCTGCTAACCGTGCCATTTACTTTCTTGCACAGCAAGTTCACCGAGCCACCTCGCTCGTGCCTCTTGCAACCTTACCCGGTCTGCTAATCCGTGCGAGTTTTCTTCCATCACCGCAAGTTCGCCGAGCCACCTCGCTCGTGCCTCTTGCAACATTGCTGGGTCTGCTAACCCGTGCGAGTTTAATTTCTTGCACCGCAAGTTCGCCGAGACACCCTCGCTCGTGCTTCTTGCAACCTTCCCCGGCCTGCTAACCCGTACAAGCTTACTTTCCTGCACCGCAAGTTCGCCGAGCCAGCTCGCTCGTGCCTCTTGCAACCTTGCCGGGTCTGCTAATCCCTGCCAATTATTTCCTGCACCGCAAGTTCGTTGAGCCACCTCCCTCGTGCCTCTTGCAACCTTACCGGGTATGCTAACCCCTGCGAGCTTACTTTTCTGCACCTTAAGTTCGCCGAGCCACCTCGCTCGTGCCTTTTGCAACCTTGCCCGGTCTGCTAACCCCTGCGAGTTTACTTTCACTTTCTTGCATCGCAAGTTCGCCTAGCCAACTCGCTCGTGCCCCTTGCAAACTTGCCGGGTCTGCTAATCCGTGCGAGTTTACTTTCCATCACCGCAAGTTCGCCGAGCCACCACGCTCGTGCCTCTTGCAACCTTACCACCGGGTCTGCTAATCCGTGCGAGTTTTCTTTCCATCACCGCAAGTTCGCCGAGCCACCTCGCTGGTGCCTCTTGCAACATTGCTGGGTCTGCTAACCCGTGCGAGTTTAATTTCTTGCACCGCAAGTTCGCCGAGACACCTCGCTCGTGCTTCTTGCAACCTTCCCCCGGCCTGCTAACCCGTACAAGCTTACTTTCCTGCACCGCAAGTTCGCCGAGCCACCTCGCTCGTGCCTCTTGCAACCTTGCCGGGTCTGCTAACCCGTGCGAGTTTACTTTTCTGCAACCTTTCCGGGTCTGCTAACCCGTGCCAGTTTACTTTCTTGCACAGCAAGTTCACCGAGCCACCTCGCTCGTGCCTCTTGCAACCTTACCGGGTCTGCTAATCCGTGCGAGTTTTCTTTCCATCACCGCAAGTTCGCCGAGCCACCTCGCTCGTGCCTCTTGCAACATTGCAGGGTCTGCTAACCGTGCGAGTTTAATTTCTTGCACCGCAAGTTCGCCGAGACACCTCGCTCGTGCTTCTTGCAACCTCCCCGGCCTGCTAACCCGTACAAGCTTACTTTCCTGCACCGCAAGTTCGCCGAGCCAGCTCGCTCGTGCCTCTTGCAACCTTGCCGGGTCTGCTAATCCCTGCCAGATTATTTCCTGCACCGCAAGTTCGTTGAGCCACCTCCCTCGTGCCTCTTGCAACCTTACCGGGTATGCTAACCCCTGCGAGCTTACTTTTCTGCACCTTAAGTTCGCCGAGCCACCTCGCTCGTGCCTTTTGCAACCTTGCCCGGTCTGCTAACCCCTGCGAATTTACTTTCTTGCATCGCAAGTTCGCCTAGCCAACTCGCTCGTGCCTCTTGCAAACTTGCCGGGTCTGCTAATCCGTGCGAGTTTACTTTCCATCACCGCAAGTTCGCCGAGCCACCTCGCTCGTGCCTCTTGCAACCTTACCGGGTCTGCTAATCCGTGCGAGTTTTCTTTCCATCACCGCAAGTTCGCCGAGCCACCTCGCTGGTGCCTCTTGCAACATTGCTGGGTCTGCTAACCCGTGCGAGTTTAATTTCTTGCACCGCAAGTTCGCCGAGACACCTCGCTCGTGCTTCTTGCAACCTTCCCCGGCCTGCTAACCCGTACAAGCTTACTTTCCTGCACCGCAAGTTCGCCGAGCCACCTCGCTCGTGCCTCTTGCAACCTTGCGGGTCTGCTAACCCGTGCGAGTTTACTTTTCTGCAACCTTTCCGGGTCTGCTAACCCGTGCCAGTTTACTTTCTTGCACAGCAAGTTCACCGAGCCACCTCGCTCGTGCCTCTTGCAACCTTACGGGTCTGCTAATCCGTGCGAGTTTTCTTTCCATCACCGCAAGTTCGCCGAGCCACCTCGCTTGTGCCTCTTGCAACATTGCTGGGTCTGCTAAACCCGTGCGAGTTTAATTTCTTGCACCGCAAGTTCGCCGAGACACCATCGCTCGTGCTTCTTGCAACCTTCCCCGGCCTGCTAACACCGTACAAGCTTACTTTCCTGCACCGCAAGTTCGCCGAGCCACTCGCTCGTGCCTCTTGCAACCTTGCCGGGTCTGCTAATCCCTGCCAAATTATTTTCCTGCACCGCAAGTTCGTTGAGCCACCTCCCCGTGCCTCTTGCAACCTTAACGGGTAATGCTAACCCCGCGAGCTTACTTTTCGCACCTTAAGTTCGCCGAGCCACCTCGCTCGTGCCTTTTGCAACCTTGCCCGTCTGCTAACCCCCTGCGAGTTTACTTTCTTGCATCGCAAGTTCGCCTAGCCAACTCGCTCGTGCCTCTTGCAAACTTGCCGTGTCTGCTAATCCGTGCGAGTTTACTTTCCATCACCGCAAGTTCGCCGAGCCACCTCGCTCGTGCCTCTTGCAACCTTACCGGGTCTGCTAATCCGTGCGAGTTTCTTTCCATCACCGCAAGTTCGCCGAGCCACCTCGCTGGTGCCTCTTGCAACATTGCTGGTCTGCTAACCCGTGCGAGTTTAATTTCTTGCACCGCAAGTTCGCCGAGACACCTCGCTCGTGCTTCTTGCAACCTTCCCCGGCCTGCTAACCCCGTACAAGCTTACTTTCCTGCACCGCAAGTTCGCCGAGCCACCTCGCTCGTGCCTCTTGCAACCTTGCCGGGTCTGCTAACCCTGCGAGTTTACTTTTCTGCAACCTTTCCGGGTCTGCTAACCCGTGCCAGTTTACTTTCT
The DNA here is from genome assembly GCF_007655135.1 of Punica granatum. NCBI lineage: Eukaryota > Viridiplantae > Streptophyta > Magnoliopsida > Myrtales > Lythraceae > Punica > Punica granatum. Next base: position 9,527 of record NW_022204453.1, on the reverse strand, counting down.
TGCACAGCAAGTTCACCGAGCCACCTCGCTCGTGCCTCTTGCAACCTTACCGGGTCTGCTAATCCTTGTGCGAGTTTTCTTTCCATCACCGCAAGTTCGCCGAGCCACCTCGCTCGTGCCTCTTGCAACATTGCAGGTCTGCTAACCCGTGCGAGTTTAATTTCTTGCACCGCAAGTTCGCCGAGACACCTCGCTCGTGCTTCTTGCAACCTTCCCCGGCCTGCTAACCCGTACAAGCTTACTTTCCTGCACCGCAAGTTCGCCGAGCCAGCTCGCTCGTGCCTCTTGCAACCTTGCCGGGTCTGCTAATCCCTGCCAGATTTTTTCCTGCACGCAAGTTCGTTGAGCCACCTCCCTCGTGCCTCTTGCAACCTTACCGGGTATGCTAACCCCTGCGAGCTTACTTTTCTGCCCTTAAGTTCGCCGAGCCACCTCGCTCGTGCCCTTTTGCAACCTTGCCCGTCTGCTCCTGCTAACCCCTGCGAATTTACTTTCTTGCATCGCAAGTTCGCCTAGCCAACTCGCTCGTGCCTCTTGCAACTTGCCGGGTCTGCTAATCCGTGCGAGTTTACTTTCCATCACCGCAAGTTCGCCGAGCCACCTCGCTCGTGCCTCTTGCAACCTTACCGGTCTGCTAATCCGGCGAGTTTTCTTTCCATCACCGCAAGTTCGCCGAGCCACCTCGCTGGTGCCTCTTGCAACATTGCTGGGTCTGCTAACCCGTGCGAGTTTAATTTCTTGCACCGCAAGTTCGCCGAGACACCTCGCTCGTGCTTCTTGCAACCTTCCCCGGCCTGCTAACCCGTACAAGCTTACTTTCCTTCCTGCACCGCAAGTTCGCCGAGCCACCTCGCTCGTGCCTCTTGCAAACTTGCCGGGTCTGCTAACCCTGCGAGTTTACTTTTCTGCAACCTTTCCCGGGTCTGCTAACCCTGCCAGTTTACTTTCTTGCACAGCAAGTTCACCGAGCCACCTCGCTCGTGCCTCTTGCAACCTTACCGGGTCTGCTAATCCGTGCGAGTTTTCTTTCCATCACCGCAAGTTCGCCGAGCCACCTCGCTCGTGCCTCTTGCAACATTGCTGGGTCTGCTAACCCGTGCGAGTTTAATTTCTTGCACCGCAAGTTCGCCGAGACACCTCGCTCGTGCTTCTTGCAACCTTCCCCGGCCTGCTAACCCGTACAAGCTTACTTTCCTGCACCGCAAGTTCGCCGAGCCACTCGCTCGTGCCTCTTGCAACCTTGCCGGGTCTGCTAATCCCTGCCAGATTATTTTCCTGCACCGCAAGTTCGTTGAGCCACCTCCCTCGTGCCTCTTGCAACCTTACCGGGTATGCTAACCCCTGCGAGCTTACTTTTCTGCACCTTAAGTTCGCCGAGCCACCTCGCTCGTGCCTTTTGCAACCTTGCCCGGTCTGCTAACCCCTGCGAATTTACTTTCTTGCATCGCAAGTTCGCCTAGCCAACTCGCTCGTGCCTCTTGCAAACTTGCCGGGTCTGCTAATCCGTGCGAGTTTACTTTCCATCACCGCAAGTTCGCCGAGCCACCTCGCTCGTGCCTCTTGCAACCTTACCGGGTCTGCTAATCCGTGCGAGTTTTCTTTCCATCACCGCAAGTTCGCCGAGCCACCTCGCTGGTGCCTCTTGCAACATTGCTGGGTCTGCTAACCCGTGCGAGTTTAATTTCTTGCACCGCAAGTTCGCCGAGACACCTCGCTCGTGCTTCTTGCAACCTTCCCCGGCCTGCTAACCCGTACAAGCTTACTTTCCTGCACCGCAAGTTCGCCGAGCCACCTCGCTCGTGCCTCTTGCAACCTTGCCGGTCTGCTAACCCGTGCGAGTTTACTTTTCTGCAACCTTTCCGGGTCTGCTAACCCGTGCCAGTTTACTTTCTTGCACAGCAAGTTCACCGAGCCACCTCGCTCGTGCCTCTTGCAACCTTACCGGGTCTGCTAATCCGTGCGAGTTTCTTTCCATCACCGCAAGTTCGCCGAGCCACCTCGCTCGTGCCTCTTGCAACATTGCAGGGTCTGCTAACCCGTGCGAGTTTAATTTCTTGCACCGCAAGTTCGCCGAGACACCCCTCGCTCGCTTCTTCTTGCAACCTTCCCCGGCCTGCTAACCCGTACAAGCGCTTACTTTCCTGCACCGCAAGTTCGCCGAGCCAGCTCGCTCGTGCCTCTTGCAACCTTGCCGGGTCTGCTAATCCCTGCCAGATTATTTTCCTGCACCGCAAGTTCGTTGAGCCACCTCCCTCGTGCCTCTTGCAACCTTACCGGGTATGCTAACCCCTGCGAGCTTACTTTTCTGCACCTTAAGTTCGCCGAGCCACCTCGCTCGTGCCTTTTGCAACCTTGCCGGTCTGCTAACCCCTGCGAATTTACTTTCTTGCATCGCAAGTTCGCCTAGCCAACTCGCTCGTGCCTCTTGCAAACTTGCCGGGTCTGCTAATCCGTGCGAGTTTACTTTCCATCACCGCAAGTTCGCCGAGCCACCTCGCTCGTGCCTCTTGCAACCTTACCGGGTCTGCTAATCCGTGCGAGTTTTCTTTCCCCATCACCGCAAGTTCGCCGAGCCACCTCGCTGGTGCCTCTTGCAACATTGCTGGGTCTGCTAACCCGTGCGAGTTTAATTTCTTGCACCGCAAGTTCGCCGAGACACCTCGCTCGTGCTTCTTGCAACCTTCCCTGGCCTGCTAACCCGTACAAGCTTACTTTCCTGCACCGCAAGTTCGCCGAGCCACCTCGCTCGTGCCTCTTGCAACCTTGCCGGTCTGCTAACCCGTGCGAGTTTACTTTTCTGCAACCTTTCCGGGTCTGCTAACCCGTGCCAGTTTACTTTCTTGCACAGCAAGTTCACCGAGCCACCTCGCTCGTGCCTCTTGCAACCTTACCGGGTCTGCTAATCCGTGCGAGTTTTCTTTCCATCACCGCAAGTTCGCCGAGCCACCTCGCTCGTGCCTCTTGCAACATTGCTGGGTCTGCTAACCCGTGCGAGTTTAATTTCTTGCACCGCAAGTTCGCCGAGACACCTCGCTCGTGCTTCTTGCAACCTTCCCCGGCCTGCTAACCCGTACAAGCTTACTTTCCTGCACCGCAAGTTCGCCGAGCCAGCTCGCTCGCTCGTGCTTTGCAACCTTGCCGGTCTGCTAATCCCTGCCAAATTATTTTCCTGCACCGCAAGTTCGTTGAGCCACCTCCCTCGTGCCTCTTGCAACCTTACCGGGTATGCTAACCCCTGCGAGCTTACTTTTCTGCACCTTAAGTTCGCCGAGCCACCTCGCTCGTGCCTTTTGCAACCTTGCCCGGTCTGCTAACCCCTGCGAGTTTACTTTCTTGCATCGCAAGTTCGCCTAGCCAACTCGCTCGTGCCCCTTGCAAACTTGCCGGGTCTGCTAATCCGTGCGAGTTTACTTTCCATCACCGCAAGTTCGCCCGAGCCACCCACGCTCGTGTCTTGCCTTTACAAACCTTACCGGGTCTGCTAATCCGTGCGAGTTTTCTTTCCATCACCGCAAGTTCGCCGAGCCACACCTCGCTGTGCCTCTTGCAACATTGCTGGGTCTGCTAACCGTGCGAGTTTAATTTCTTGCACCGCAAGTTCGCCGAGACACCTCGCTCGTGCTTCTTGCAACCTTCCCCGGCCTGCTAACCCCGTACAAGCTTACTTTCCTGCACCGCAAGTTCGCCGAGCCACCTCGCTCGTGCCTCTTGCAACCTTGCCGGGTCTGCTAACCCGTGCGAGTTTACTTTTCTTTTCTGCAACCTTTCCGGGTCTGCTAACCCGTGCCAGTTTACTTTCTTGCACAGCAAGTTCACCGAGCCACCTCGCTCGTGCCTCTTGCAACCTTACCACCACCGGGTCTGCTAATCCGTGCGAGTTTTCTTTCCATCACCGCAAGTTCGCCGAGCCACCTCGCTCGTGCCTCTTGCAACATTGCAGGGTCTGCTAACCCCGTGCGAGTTTAATTTCTTGCACCGCACCGCAAGTTCGCCGAGACACCCTCGCTCGTGCTTCTTGCAACCTTCCCCGGCCTGCTAACCCGTACAAGCTTACTTTCCTGCACCGCAAGTTCGCCGAGCCAGCTCGCTCGTGCCTCTTGCAACCTTGCCGGGTCTGCTAATCCCTGCCAGATTATTTTCCTGCACCGCCGCAGTTCGTTGAGCCACCTCCCTCGTGCCTCTTGCAACCTTACGGGTATGCTAACCCCTGCGAGCTTACTTTTCTGCACCTTAAGTTCGCCGAGCCACCTCGCTCGTGCCTTTTGCAACCTTGCCCGGTCTGCTAACCCCTGCGAATTTACTTTCTTGCATCGCAAGTTCGCCTAGCCAACTCGCTCGTGCCTCTTGCAAACTTGCCGGGTCTGCTAATCCGTGCGAGTTTACTTTCCATCACCGCAAGTTCGCCGAGCCACCTCGCTCGTGCCTCTTGCAACCTTACCGGGTCTGCTAATCCGTGCGAGTTTTCTTTCCATCACCGCAAGTTCGCCGAGCCACCTCGCTGGTGCCTCTTGCAACATTGCTGGGTCTCTGCTAACCCGTGCGAGTTTAATTTCTTCTTGCACCGCAAGTTCGCCGAGACACCTCGCTCGTGCTTCTTGCAACCTTCCCCGGCCTGCTAACCCGTACAAGCTTACTTTCCTGCACCGCAAGTTCGCCGAGCCACCTCGCTCGTGCCTCTTGCAACTTGCCGGGTCTGCTAACCCGTGCGAGTTTACTTTTCTGCAACCTTTCCGGTCTGCTAACCCGTGCCAGTTTACTTTCTTGCACAGCAAGTTCACCGAGCCACCTCGCTCGTGCCTCTTGCAACCTTACCTCCACTCCGGGTCTGCTAATCCGTGCGAGTTTTCTTTCCATCACCGCAAGTTCGCCGAGCCACCTCGCTCGTGCCTCTTGCAACATTGCTGGGTCTGCTAACCCGTGCGAGTTTAATTTCTTGCACCGCAAGTTCGCCGAGACACCTCGCTCGTGCTTCTTGCAACCTTCCCCTCCCCGCCTGCTAACCCGTACAAGCTTACTTTCCTTTCCTGCACCGCAAGTTCGCCGAGCCAGCTCGCTCGTGCCTCTTGCAACCTTGCCGGGTCTGCTAATCCCTGCCAAATTATTTTCCTGCACCGCAAGTTCGTTGAGCCACCTCCCTCGTGCCTCTTGCAACCTTACCGGGTATGCTAACCCCTGCGAGCTTACTTTTCTGCACCTTAAGTTCGCCGAGCCACCTCGCTCGTGCCTTTTGCAACCTTGCCCGGTCTGCTAACCCCTGCGAATTTACTTTCTTGCATCGCAAGTTCGCCTAGCCAACTCGCTCGTGCCTCTTGCAAACTTGCCGTGTCTGCTAATCCGTGCGAGTTTACTTTCCATCACCGCAAGTTCGCCGAGCCACCTCGCTCGTGCCTCTTGCAACCTTACCGGGTCTGCTAATCCGTGCGAGTTTTCTTTCCATCACCGCAAGTTCGCCGAGCCACCTCGCTGGTGCCTCTTGCAACATTGCTGGGTCTGCTAACCCGTGCGAGTTTAATTTCTTGCACCGCAAGTTCGCCGAGACACCTCGCTCGTGCTTCTTGCAACCTTCCCCGGCCTGCTAACCCGTACAAGCTTACTTTCCTGCACCGCAAGTTCGCCGAGCCACCTCGCTCGTGCCTCTTGCAACCTTGCCGGGTCTGCTAACCCGTGCGAGTTTACTTTTCTGCAACCTTTCCGGGTCTGCTAACCCGTGCCAGTTTACTTTCTTGCAGCAAAAGTTCACACCGAGCCACCTCGCTCGTGCCTCTTGCAACCTTACCGGGTCTGCTAATCCGTGCGAGTTTTCTTTCCATCACCGCAAGTTCGCCGAGCCACCTCGCTCGTGCCTCTTGCAACATTGCAGGGTCTGCTAACCCGTGCGAGTTTAATTTCTTGCACCGCAAGTTCGCCGAGACACCTCGCTCGTGCTTCTTGCAACCTTCCCCGGCCTGCTAACCCGTACAAGCTTACTTTCCTGCACCGCAAGTTCGCCGAGCCAGCTCGCTCGTGCCTCTTGCAACCTTGCCGGGTCTGCTAATCCCTGCCAGATTATTTTCCTGCACCGCAAGTTCGTTGAGCCACCTCCCTCGTGCCTCTTGCAACCTTACCGGGTATGCTAACCCCTGCGAGCTTACTTTTCTGCACCTTAAGTTCGCCGAGCCACCTCGCTCGTGCCTTTTGCAACCTTGCCCGGTCTGCTAACCCCTGCGAATTTACTTTCTTGCATCGCAAGTTCGCCTAGCCAACTCGCTCGTGCCTCTTGCAAACTTGCCGGGTCTGCTAATCCGTGCGAGTTTACTTTCCATCACCGCAAGTTCGCCGAGCCACCTCGCTCGTGCCTCTTGCAACCTTACCGGGTCTGCTAATCCGTGCGAGTTTTCTTTCCATCACACGCAAGTTCGCCGAGCCACCTCGCTGGTGCCTCTTGCAACATTGCTGGGTCTGCTAACCCGTGCGAGTTTAATTTCTTGCACCGCAAGTTCGCCGAGACACCTCGCTCGTGCTTCTTGCAACCTTCCCCGGCCTGCTAACCCGTACAAGCTTACTTTCCTGCACCGCAAGTTCGCCGAGCCACCTCGCTCGTGCCTCTTGCAACCTTGCCGGGTCTGCTAACCCGTGCGAGTTTACTTTTCTGCAACCTTTCCGGGTCTGCTAACCCGTGCCAGTTTACTTTCTTGCACAGCAAGTTCACCGAGCCACCTCGCTCGTGCCTCTTGCAACCTTACCTTACCGGGTCTGCTAATCCGTGCGAGTTTTCTTTCCATCACCGCAAGTTCGCCGAGCCACCTCGCTCGTGCCTCTTGCAACATTGCTGGGTCTGCTAACCCGTGCGAGTTTAATTTTCTTGCACCGCAAGTTCGCCGAGACACCTCGCTCGTGCTTCTTGCAACCTTCCCCGGCCTGCTAACCCGTACAAGCTTACTTTCCTGCACCGCAAGTTCGCCGAGCCAGCTCGCTCGTGCCTCTTGCAACCTTGCCGGGTCTGCTAATCCCTGCCAAATTATTTTCCTGCACCGCAAGTTCGTTGAGCCACCTCCCTCGTGCCTCTTGCAACCTTACCGGGTATGCTAACCCCTGCGAGCTTACTTTTCTGCACCTTAAGTTCGCCGAGCCACCTCGCTCGTGCCTTTTGCAACCTTGCCCAGTCTGCTAACCCCTGCGAGTTTACTTTCTTGCATCGCAAGTTCGCCTAGCCAACTCGCTCGTGCCCCTTGCAAACTTGCCGGGTCTGCTAATCCGTGCGAGTTTACTTTCCATCACCGCAAGTTCGCCGAGCCACCACGCTCGTGCCTCTTGCAACCTTACCGGGTCTGCTAATCCGTGCGAGTTTTCTTTCCCATCACCGCAAGTTCGCCGAGCCACCTCGCTGGTGCCTCTTGCAACATTGCTGGGTCTGCTAACCCGTGCGAGTTTAATTTCTTGCACCGCAAGTTCGCCGAGACACCTCGCTCGTGCTTCTTGCAACCTTCCCCGGCCTGCTAACCCGTACAAGCTTACTTTCCTGCACCGCAAGTTCGCCGAGCCACCTCGCTCGTGCCTATTGCAACCTTGCCGGGTCTGCTAACCCGTGCGAGTTTACTTTTCTGCAACCTTTCCGGGTCTGCTAACCCGTGCCAGTTTACTTTCTTGCACAGAAAGTTCACCGAGCCACCTCGCTCGTGCCTCTTGCAACCTTACCGGGTCTGCTAATCCGTGCGAGTTTTCTTTCCATCACCGCAAGTTCGCCGAGCCACCTCGCTCGTGCCCTTTGCAACATTGCTGGGTCTGCTAACCCGTGCGAGTTTAATTTCTTGCACCGCAAGTTCGCCGAGACACCTCGCTCGTGCTTCTTGCAACCTTCCCCGGCCTGCTAACCCGTACAAGCTTACTTTCCTGCACCGCAAGTTCGCCGAGCCAGCTCGCTCGTGCCTCTTGCAACCTTGCCGGGTCTGCTAATCCCTGCCAGATTATTTTCCTGCACCGCAAGTTCGTTGAGCCACCTCCCTCGTGCCTCTTGCAACCTTACCGGGTATGCTAACCCCTGCGAGCTTACTTTTCTGCACCTTAAGTTCGCCGAGCCACCTCGCTCGTGCCTTTTGCAACCTTGCCCGGTCTGCTAACCCCTGCGAATTTACTTTCTTGCATCGCAAGTTCGCCTAGCCAACTCGCTCGTGCCTCTTGCAAACTTGCCGGGTCTGCTAATCCGTGCGAGTTTACTTTCCATCACCGCAAGTTCGCCGAGCCACCTCGCTCGTGCCTCTTGCAACCTTACCGGGTCTGCTAATCCGTGCGAGTTTTCTTTCCATCACCGCAAGTTCGCCGAGCCACCTCGCTGGTGCCTCTTGCAACATTGCTGGGTCTGCTAACCCTTGCGAGTTTAATTTCTTGCACCGCAAGTTCGCCGAGACACCTCGCTCGTGCTTCTTGCAACCTTCCCGGCCTGCTAACCCGTACAAGCTTACTTTCCTGCACCGCAAGTTCGCCGAGCCACCTCGCTCGTGCCTCTTGCAACCTTGCCGGGTCTGCTAACCCGTGCGAGTTTACTTTTCTTCTGCAACCTTTCCGGGTCTGCTAACCCGTGCCAGTTTACTTTCCTGCACAGCAAGTTCACACCGAGCCACCTCGCTCGTGCTCTTGCAACCTTACCGGGTCTGCTAATCCGTGCGAGTTTTCTTTCCATCACCGCAAGTTCGCCGAGCCACCTCGCTCGTGCCTCTTGCAACATTGCGGGTCTGCTAACCCGTGCGAGTTTAATTTCTGCACCGCAAGTTCGCCGAGACACCTCGCTCGTGCTTCTTGCAACCTTCCCCGGCTGCTAACCCGTACAAGCTTACTTTCCTCTCCCTGCACCGCAAGTTCGCCGAGCCAGCTCGCTCGTGCCTCTTGCAACCTTGCCGGTCTGCTAATCCCTGCCAAATTATTTTTCCTGCACCGCAAGTTCGTTGAGCCACCTCCCTCGTGCCTCTTGCAACCTTACCGGGTATGCTAACCCTGCGAGCTTACTTTTCTGCACCTTAATTTCGCCGAGCCACCTCGCTCGTGCCTTTTGCAACCTTGCCCCAGTCTGCTAACCCCTGCGAGTTTACTTTCTTGCATCGCAAGTTCGCCTAGCCAACTCGCTCGTGCCCCTTGCAAACTTGCCGGGTCTGCTAATCCGTGCGAGTTTACTTTCCATCACCGCAAGTTCGCCGAGCCACCTCGCTCGTGCCTCTTGCAACCTTAACCGGGTCTGCTAATCCGTGCGAGTTTTCTTTCCCACCGCAAGTTCGCCGAGCCACCTCGCTGGTGCCTCTTGCAACATTGCTGGGTCTGCTAACCCTGTCGAGTTTAATTTCTTGCACCGCAAGTTTTCGCCGAGACACCTCGCTCGTGCTTCTTGCAACCTTCCCGGCCTGCTAACCCGTACAAGCTTACTTTCCTGCACCGCAAGTTCGCCGAGCCACCTCGCTCGTGCCTTTGCAACCTTGCCGGGTCTGCTAACCCGTGCGAGTTTACTTTTCTGCAACCTTTCCGGGTCTGGCTAACCCGTGCCAGTTTACTTTCTTGCACAG
>NW_022204452.1:0-34278 GCF_007655135.1 Punica granatum | reverse complement strand
CGCGTCCACTTTACTGCTTTCAGGACTTCGCGTCCCCGGACTTTGCGTCCGGTTACTGCTTTCCGGACTCCGCGTCCACTTTACTGCTTTCAGGACTTCGCGTCCCCGGACTTTGCGTCCGGTTACTGCTTTCCGGACTCCGCGTCCACTTTACTGCTTCAGGACTTCGCGTCCCCGGACTTTGCGTCCGGTTACTGCTTTCCGGACTCCGCGTCCACTTTACTGCTTTCAGGACTTCGCGTCCCCGGACTTTGCGTCCGGTTACTGCTTTCCGGACTCCGCGTCCACTTTACTGCTTTCAGGACTTCGCGTTCCCGGACTTTGCGTCCGGTTACTGCTTTCCGGACTCCGCGTCCACTTTACTGCTTTCAGGACTTCGCGTCCCCGGACTTTGCGTCCGGTTACTGCTTTCCGGACTCCGCGTCCACTTTATTGCTTTCAGGACTTCGCGTCCCCGGACTTTGCGTCCGGTTACTGCTTTCCGGACTCCGCGTCCACTTTATTGTTTTCAGGACTTCGCGTCCCGGGACTTTGGGTCCGGTTACTGCTTTCCGGACTCCGCGTCCACTTTATTGCTTTCAGGACTTCGCGTCCCCGGACTTTGCGTCCGGTTACTGCTTTCCGGACTCCGCGTCCACTTTATTGCTTTTCGGACTTCGCGTCCACATTTATTGCTTTCAGGACTTCGCGTCCCCGGACTTAGCGTCCGGTTACTGCTTTTCGGACTCCGCGTCCACTTTACTGTTTTCAGGACTTCGCGTCCCCGGACTTTGCGTCCGGTTACTGCTTTTCGGACTCCGCGTCCACTTTACTGCTTTCAGGACTTCGCGTCCCCGGACTTTGCGTCCGGTTACTGCTTTCCGTACTCCGCGTCCACTTTACTGCTTTGAGGACTTCGCGTCCCCGGACTTTGCGTCCGGTTACTGCTTTACGGACTCCGCGTCCACTTTATCGCTTTCAGGACTTCGCGTCCCCGGACTTTGCGTCCGGTTACTGCTTTCCGGACTCCGCGTCCACTTTACCGCTTTCAGGACTTCGCGTCCCCGGACTTTGCGTCCGGTTACTGCTTACCGGACTCCGCGTCCACTTTACCGCTTTCAGGAATCGCGTCCCCGGACTTTGCGTTCGGTTACTGCTTTCCGGACTCCGCGTCCACTTTATTGCTTTCAGGACTTCGCGTCCCCGGACATTGCGTCCGGTTGCTTCTTCCCGGACTCCGCGTCCCCTTTACTGCTTTCAGGACTTCGCGTCCCCGGACTTTGCGTCCGGTTACTGCTTTCCGGACTCCGCGTCCACTTTATTGCTTTCAGGACTTCGCGTCCCCGGACTTTGCGTCCGGTTACTGCTTTCCGGACTCCGCGTCCACTTTATTGTTTTCCGGACTTCGCGTCCACATTTACCGCTTTCAGGACTTCGCGTCCCCGGCCTTTGCGTCCGGTTACTGCTTTCCGGACTCCGCGTCCACTTTACTGCATTCAGGACTTCGCGTCCCCGGACTTTGCGTCCGGTTACTGCTTTCCGGACTCCGCGTCCACTTTATTGCTTTCAGGACTTCGCGTCCCCGGACTTTGCGTCCGGTTACTGCTTTCCGGACTCCGCGTCCACTTTATTGTTTTCAGGACTTCGCGTCCCTGGACTTTGGGTCCGGTTACTGCTTTCCGGACTCCGCGTCCACTTTATTGCTTTCAGGACTTCGCGTCCCCGGACTTTGCGTCCGGTTACTGCTTTCCGGACTCCGCGTCCACTTTATTGCTTTCCGGACTTCGCGTCCACATTTACTGCTTTCAGGACTTCGCGTCCCCGGACTTAGCGTCCGGTTACTGCTTTCCGGACTCCGCGTCCACTTTACTGCTTTCAGGACTTCGCGTCCCCAGACTTTGCGTCCGGTTACTGCTTTTCGGACTCCGCGTCCACTTTACTGCTTTCAGGACTTCGCGTCCCCGGACTTTGCGTCCGGTTACTGCTTTCCGGACTCCGCGTCCACTTTACTGCTTTTAGGACTTCGCGTCCCCGGACTTTGCGTCCGGTTACTGCTTTACGGACTCCGTGTCCACTTTATTGCTTTCAGGACTTCGCGTCCCCGGACTTTGCGTCCGGTTACTGCTTTCCGGACTCCGCGTCCACTTTACCGCTTTCAGGACTTCGCGTCCCCGGACTTTGCGTCCGGTTACTGCTTTCCGGACTCCGCGTCCACTTTATTGCTTTCAGGACTTCGCGTCCCCGGACTTTGCGTCCGGTTACTGCTTTCCGGACTCCGCGTCCACTTTATTGCTTTCCGGACTTCGCGTCCACATTTACTGCTTTCAAGACTTCGCGTCCCCGGACTTAGCGTCCGGTTACTGCTTTCCGGACTCCGCGTCCACTTTACTGCTTTTAGGACTTCGTGTCCCCTGACTTTGCGTCCGATTACTGCTTTGCGGACTCCGCGTCCACTTTACTGCTTTCAGGACTTCGCGTCCCCGGACTTTGCGTCCGGTTACTGCTTTCCGGACTCCGCGTCCACTTTACTGCTTTCAGGACTTCGCGTCCCCGGACTTTGCGTCCGGTTACTGCTTTTCGGACTCCGCGTCCACTTTACTGCTTTCAGGACTTCGCGTCCCCGGACTTTGCGTCCGGTTACTGCTTTCCGTACTCCGTGTCCACTTTATGCTTTCAGGACTTCGCGTCCCCGGACTTTGCGTTCGGTTACTGCTTTCCGGACTCCGCGTCCACTTTACTGCTTTCAGGACTTCGCGTCCCCGGACTTTGCGTCCGGTTACTGCTTTCCGGACTCCGCGTCCACTTTATTGCTTTCAGGACTTCGCGTCCCCGGACTTTGCGTCCGGTTACTGCTTTCCGGACTCCGCGTCCACTTTACTGCTTTCAGGACTTCGCGTCCCCGGACTTTGCGTCCGGTTACTGCTTTCCGGACTCCGCGTCCACTTTATTGCTTTCAGGACTTCGCGTCCCCGGACTTTGCGTCCGGTTACTGCTTTCCGGACTCCGCGTCCACTTTATTGCTTTCCGGACTTCGCGTCCACATTTACTGCTTTCAGGACTTCGCGTCCCCGGACTTAGCGTCCGGTTACTGCTTTCCGGACTCCGCGTCCACTTTACTGCTTTCAGGACTTCGCGTCCCCGGACTTTGCGTCCGGTTACTGCTTTCCGGACTCCGCGTCCACTTTACTGCTTTCAGGACTTCGCGTCCCGGACTTTGCGTCCGGTTACTGCTTTCGGACTCCGCGTCCACTTTATGCTTTCAGGACTTCGCGTCCCCGGACTTTGCGTCCGGTTACTGCTTTCCGGACTCCGCGTCCACTTTATTGCTTTCAGGACTTCGCGTCCCCGGACTTTGCGTCCGGTTACTGCTTTCCGGACTCCGCGTCCACTTTATGCTTTCAGGACTTCGCGTCCCCGGACTTTGCGTCCGGTTACTGCTTTCCGGACTCCGCGTCCACTTTACTGCTTTCAGGACTTCGCGTCCCCGGACTTTGCGTCCGGTTACTGCTTTCCGGACTCCGCGTCCACTTTATTGCTTTCAGGACTTCGCGTCCCGGACTTTGCGTCCGGTTACTGCTTTCCGGACTCCGCGTCCACTTTATTGTTTCCGGACTTCGCGTCCACATTTACCGCTTTCAGGACTTCGCGTCCCCGGACTTTGCGTCCGGTTACTGCTTTCCGGACTCCGCGTCCACTTTACTGCTTTCAGGACTTCGCGTCCCCGGACTTTGCGTCCGGTTACTGCTTTCCGGACTCCGCGTCCACTTTACTGCTTTCAGGACTTCGCGTCCCCGGACTTTGCGTCCGGTTACTGCTTTCCGGACTCCGCGTCCACTTTACTGCTTTCAGGACTTCGCGTCCCCGGACTTTGCGTCCGGTTACTGCTTTCCGGACTCCGCGTCCACTTTATTGCTTTCAGGACTTCGCGTCCCCGGACTTTGCGTCCGGTTACTGCTTTCCGGACTCCGCGTCCACTTTATTGCTTTCAGGACTTCGCGTCCCGGACTTTGCGTCCGGTTACTGCTTTCCGGACTCCGCGTCCACTTTATGCTTTCCGGACTTCGCGTCCACATTACTGCTTTCAGGACTTCGCGTCCCCGGACTTTGCGTCCGGTTACTGCTTTCCGGACTCCGCGTCCACTTTACTGCTTTCAGGACTTCGCGTCCCCGGACTTTGCGTCCGGTTACTGCTTTCCGTACTCCGCGTCCACTTTACTGCTTTCAGGACTTCGCGTCCCCGGACTTTGCGTCCGGTTACTGCTTTTCGGACTCCGCGTCCACTTTATTGCTTTCAGGACTTCGCGTCCCCGGACTTTGCGTACGATTACTGCTTTCCGGACTCCGCGTCCACTTTATTGTTTTCAGGACTTCGCGTCCCTGGACTTTGGGTCCGGTTACTGCTTTCCGGACTCCGCGTCCACTTTATTGCTTTCAGGACTTCGCGTCACATTTACTGCTTTCAGGACTTCGCGTCCCCGGACTTTGCGTCCGGTTACTGCTTTCCGGACTCCGCGTCCACTTTACTGTTTTCAGGACTTCGCGTCCCCGGACTTTGCGTCCGGTTACTGCTTTTCGGACTCCGCGTCCACTTTACTGCTTTCAGGACTTCGCGTCCCCGGACTTTGCGTCCGGTTACTGCTTTCCGGACTCCGCGTCCACTTTACTGCTTTCAGGACTTCGCGTCCCCGGACTTTGCGTCCGGTTACTGCTTTCCGGACTCCGCGTCCACTTTATTGCTTTCAGGACTTCGCGTCCCCGGACTTTGCGTCCGGTTACTGCTTTCCGGACTCCGCGTCCACTTTACTGCTTTCAGGACTTCGCGTCCCCGGACTTTGCGTCCGGTTACTGCTTTCCGGACTCCGCGTCCACTTTACTGCTTTCAGGACTTCGCGTCCCCGGACTTTGCGTCCGGTTACTGCTTTCCGGACTCCGCGTCCACTTTATTGCTTTCAGGACTTCGCGTCCCCGGACTTTGCGTCCGGTTACTGCTTTCCGGACTCCGCGTCCACTTTACTGCTTTCAGGACTTCGCGTCCCCGGACTTTGCGTCCGGTTACTGCTTTCCGGACTCCGCGTCCACTTTATTGCTTTCAGGACTTCGCGACCCGGACTTTGCGTCCGGTTACTGCTTTCCGGACTCCGCGTCCACTTTACTGCTTTCAGGACTTCGCGTCCCCGGACTTTGCGTCCGGTTACTGCTTTCCGGACTCCGCGTCCACTTTATTGCTTTCAGGACTTCGCGTCCCCGGACTTTGCGTCCGGTTACTGCTTTCCGGACTCCGCGTCCACTTTATTGTTTTCCGGACTTCGCGTCCACATTTACTGCTTTCAGGACTTCGCGTCCCCGGACTTAGCGTCCGGTTACTGCTTTCCGGACTCCGCGTCCACTTTACTGCTTTCAGGACTTCGCGTCCCCGGACTTTGCGTCCGGTTACTGCTTTCCGGACTCCGCGTCCACTTTACTGCTTTCAGGACTTCGCGTCCCCGGACTTTGCGTCCGGTTACTGCTTTCCGGACTCCGCGTCCACTTTATTGCTTTCAGGACTTCGCGTCCCCGGACTTTGCGTCCGGTTACTGCTTTCCGGACTCCGCGTCCACTTTATTGCTTTCAGGACTTCGCGTCCCCGGACTTTGCGTCCGGTTACTGCTTTCCGGACTCCGCGTCCACTTTATTGCTTTCAGGACTTCGCGTCCCCGGACTTTGCGTCCGGTTACTGCTTTCCGGACTCCGCGTCCACTTTACTGCTTTCAGGACTTCGCGTCCCCGGACTTTGCGTCCGGTTACTGCTTTCCGGACTCCGCGTCCACTTTATGCTTTCAGGACTTCGCGTCCCCGGACTTTGCGTCCGGTTACTGCTTTCCGGACTCCGCGTCCACTTTACTGCTTTCCGGACTCCGCGTCCACTTTACTGCTTTCAGGACTTCGCGTCCCCGGACTTTGCGTCCGGTTACTGCTTTCCGGACTCCGCGTCCACTTTACTGCTTTCAGGACTTCGCGTCCCCGGACTTTGCGTCCGGTTACTGCTTTCCGGACTCCGCGTCCACTTTACTGCTTTCAGGACTTCGCGTCCCCGGACTTTGCGTCCGGTTACTGCTTTCCGGACTCCGCGTCCACTTTACTGCTTTCAGGACTTCGCGTCCCCGGACTTTGCGTCCGGTTACTGCTTTCCGGACTCCGCGTCCACTTTATTGCTTTCAGGACTTCGCGTCCCCGGACTTTGCGTCCGGTTACTGCTTTCCGGACTCCGCGTCCACTTTATTGCTTTCAGGACTTCGCGTCCCGGACTTTGCGTCCGGTTACTGCTTTCCGGACTCCGCGTCCACTTTATTGCTTTCCGGACTTCGCGTCCACATTTACTGCTTTCAGGACTTCGCGTCCCCGGACTTTGCGTCCGGTTACTGCTTTCCGGACTCCGCGTCCACTTTACTGCTTTCAGGACTTCGCGTCCCCGGACTTTGCGTCCGGTTACTGCTTTTCGGACTCCGCGTCCACTTTACTGCTTTCAGGACTTCGCGTCCCCGGACTTTGCGTCCGGTTACTGCTTTCCGGACTCCGCGTCCACTTTACTGCTTTCAGGACTTCGCGTCCCCGGACTTTGCGTCCGGTTACTGCTTTCCGGACTCCGCGTCCACTTTATTGCTTTCAGGACTTCGCGTCCCCGGACTTTGCGTCCGGTTACTGCTTTCCGGACTCCGCGTCCACTTTACTGCTTTCAGGACTTCGCGTCCCCGGACTTTGCGTCCGGTTACTGCTTTCCGGACTCCGCGTCCACTTTATTGCTTTCAGGACTTCGCGTCCCCGGACTTTGCGTCCGGTTACTGCTTTCCGGACTCCTTGTCCACTTTATTGCTTTCCGGACTTCGCGTCCACATTTACTGCTTTCAGAACTTCGCGTCCCCGGACTTTGCGTCCGGTTACCGCTTTCCGGACTCCGCGTCCACTTTACTGCTTTCAGGACTTCGCGTCCCCGGACTTTGCGTCCGGTTACTGCTTTCCGGACTCCGCGTCCACTTTACTGCTTTCAGGACTTCGCGTCCCCGGACTTTGCGTCCGGTTACTGCTTTCCGGACTCCGCGTCCACTTTATTGCTTTCAGGACTTCGCGTCCCCGGACTTTGCGTCCGGTTACTGCTTTCCGGACTCCGCGTCCACTTTATTGCTTTCCGGACTTCGCGTCCACATTTACCGCTTTCAGGACTTCGCGTCCCCGGACTTTGCGTCCGGTTACTGCTTTCCGGACTCCGCGTCCACTTTACTGCTTTCAGGACTTCGCGTCCCCGGACTTTGCGTCCGGTTACTGCTTTCCGGACTCCGCGTCCACTTTACTGCTTTCAGGACTTCGCGTCCCCGGACTTTGCGTCCGGTTACTGCTTTCCGGACTCCGCGTCCACTTTACTGCTTTCAGGACTTCGCGTCCCCGGACTTTGCGTCCGGTTACTGCTTTCCGGACTCCGCGTCCACTTTATTGCTTTCAGGACTTCGCGTCCCCGGACTTTGCGTCCGGTTACTGCTTTCCGGACTCCGCGTCCACTTTATTGCTTTCAGGACTTCGCGTCCCCGGACTTTGCGTCCGGTTACTGCTTTCCGGACTCCGCGTCCACTTTATTGCTTTCAGGACTTCGCGTCCCCGGACTTTGCGTCCGGTTACTGCTTTCCGGACTCCGCGTCCACTTTATTGCTTTCCGGACTTCGCGTCCACATTTACTGCTTTCAGGACTTCGCGTCCCCGGACTTTGCGTCCGGTTACTGCTTTCCGGACTCCGCGTCCACTTTACTGCTTTCAGGACTTCGCGTCCCCGGACTTTGCGTCCGGTTACTGCTTTCCGGACTCCGCGTCCACTTTACTGCTTTCAGGACTTCGCGTCCCCGGACTTTGCGTCCGGTTACTGCTTTCCGGACTCCGCGTCCACTTTACTGCTTTCAGGACTTCGCGTCCCCGGACTTTGCGTCCGGTTACTGCTTTCCGGACTCCGCGTCCACTTTATTGCTTTCAGGACTTCGCGTCCCCGGACTTTGCGTCCGGTTACTGCTTTCCGGACTCCGCGTCCACTTTACTGCTTTCAGGACTTCGCGTCCCCGGACTTTGCGTCCGGTTACTGCTTTCCGGACTCCGCGTCCACTTTACTGCTTTCAGGACTTCGCGTCCCCGGACTCTGCGTCCTGTTACTGCTTTCCGGACTCCGCGTCCACTTTATTGCTTTCCGGACTTCGCGTCCACATTTACTGCTTTCAGGACTTCGCGTCGCCGGACTTTGCGTCGGGTTACCGCTTTCCGGACTCCGCGTCCACTTTACTGCTTTCAGGACTTCGCGTCCCCGGACTTTGCGTCCGGTTACTGCTTTCCGGACTCCGCGTCCACTTTACTGCTTTCAGGACTTCGCGTCCCCGGACTTTGCGTCCGGTTACTGCTTTCCGGACTCCGCGTCCACTTTACTGCTTTCAGGACTTCGCGTCCCCGGACTTTGCGTCCGGTTACTGCTTTCCGGACTCCGCGTCCACTTTATTGCTTTCAGGACTTCGCGTCCCCGGACTTTGCGTCCGGTTACTGCTTTCCGGACTCCGCGTCCACTTTACTGCTTTCAGGACTTCGCGTCCCCGGACTTTGCGTCCGGTTACTGCTTTCCGGACTCCGCGTCCACTTTATTGCTTTCAGGACTTCGCGTCCCCGGACTTTGCGTCCGGTTACTGCTTTCCGGACTCCGCGTCCACTTTATTGCTTTCCGGACTTCGCGTCCACATTTACTGCTTTCAGGACTTCGCGTCCCCGGACTTAGCGTCCGGTTACTGCTTTCCGGACTCCGCGTCCACTTTACTGCTTTCAGGACTTCGCGTCCCCGGACTTTGCGTCCGGTTACTGCTTTCCGGACTCCGCGTCCACTTTACTGCTTTCAGGACTTCGCGTCCCCGGACTTTGCGTCCGGTTACTGCTTTCCGGACTCCGCGTCCACTTTACTGCTTTCAGGACTTCGCGTCCCCGGACTTTGCGTCCGGTTACTGCTTTCCGGACTCCGCGTCCACTTTATTGCTTTCAGGACTTCGCGTCCCCGGACTTTGCGTCCGGTTACTGCTTTCCGGACTCCGCGTCCACTTTACTGCTTTCAGGACTTCGCGTCCCCGGACTTTGCGTCCGGTTACTGCTTTCCGGACTCCGCGTCCACTTTATTGCTTTCAGGACTTCGCGTCCCCGGACTTTGCGTCCGGTTACTGCTTTCCGGACTCCGCGTCCACTTTACTGCTTTCAGGACTTCGCGTCCCCGGACTTTGCGTCCGGTTACTGCTTTCCGGACTCCGCGTCCACTTTATTGCTTTCAGGACTTCGCGTCCCCGGACTTTGCGTCCGGTTACTGCTTTCCGGACTCCGCGTCCACTTTATTGCTTTCCGGACTTCGCGTCCACATCTTTTGCTTTCAGGACTTCGCGTCCCCGGACTTTGCGTCCGGTTACTGCTTTCCGGACTCCGCGTCCACTTTACTGCTTTCAGGACTTCGCGTCCCCGGACTTTGCGTCCGGTTACTGCTTTCCGGACTCCGCGTCCACTTTACTGCTTTCAGGACTTCGCGTCCCCGGACTTTGCGTCCGGTTACTGCTTTCCGGACTCCGCGTCCACTTTATTGCTTTCAGGACTTCGCGTCCCCGGACTTTGCGTCCGGTTACTGCTTTCCGGACTCCGCGTCCACTTTATTGCTTTCAGGACTTCGCGTCCCCGGACTTTGCGTCCGGTTACTGCTTTCCGGACTCCGCGTCCACTTTATTGCTTTCCGGACTTCGCGTCCATTTACCGCTTTCAGGACTTCGCGTCCCCGGACTTTGCGTCCGGTTACTGCTTTCCGGACTCCGCGTCCACTTTACTGCTTTCAGGACTTCGCGTCCCCGGACTTTGCGTCCGGTTACTGCTTTCGGACTCCGCGTCCACTTTATTGCTTTCAGGACTTCGCGTCCCCGGACTTTGCGTCCGGTTACTGCTTTCCGGACTCCGCGTCCACTTTATGCTTTCAGGACTTCGCGTCCCCGGACTTTGCGTCCGGTTACTGCTTTCCGGACTCCGCGTCCACTTTATTGCTTTCAGGACTTCGCGTCCCCGGACTTTGCGTCCGGTTACTGCTTTCGGACTCCGCGTCCACTTTATTGCTTTCCGGACTTCGCGTCCACATTTACTGCTTTCAGGACTTCGCGTCCCCGGACTTTGCGTCCGGTTACTGCTTTCCGGACTCCGCGTCCACTTTACTGCTTTCAGGACTTCGCGTCCCCGGACTTTGCGTCCGGTTACTGCTTTCGGACTCCGCGTCCACTTTACTGCTTTCAGGACTTCGCGTCCCCGGACTTTGCGTCCGGTTACTGCTTTCCGGACTCCGCGTCCACTTTACTGCTTTCAGGACTTCGCGTCCCCGGACTTTGCGTCCGGTTACTGCTTTCCGGACTCCGCGTCCACTTTATTGCTTTCAGGACTTCGCGTCCCCGGACTTTGCGTCCGGTTACTGCTTTCCGGACTCCGCGTCCACTTTACTGCTTTCAGGACTTCGCGTCCCCGGACTTTGCGTCCGGTTACTGCTTTCCGGACTCCGCGTCCACTTTATTGCTTTCAGGACTTCGCGTCCCCGGACTTTGCGTCCGGTTACTGCTTTCCGGACTCCGCGTCCACTTTATTGCTTTCCGGACTTCGCGTCCACATTTACTGCTTTCAGGACTTCGCGTCCCCGGACTTTGCGTCCGGTTGCTTTCCGGACTCCGCGTCCACTTTACTGCTTTCAGGACTTCGCGTCCCCGGACTTTGCGTCCGGTTACTGCTTTCCGGACTCCGCGTCCACTTTACTGCTTTCAGGACTTCGCGTCCCCGGACTTTGCGTCCGGTTACTGCTTTCCGGACTCCGCGTCCACTTTACTGCTTTCAGGACTTCGCGTCCCCGGACTTTGCGTCCGGTTACTGCTTTCCGGACTCCGCGTCCACTTTACTGCTTTCAGGACTTCGCGTCCCCGGACTTTGCGTCCGGTTACTGCTTTCCGGACTCCGCGTCCACTTTACTGCTTTCAGGACTTCGCGTCCCCGGACTTTGCGTCCGGTTACTGCTTTCCGGACTCCGCGTCCACTTTATTGCTTTCAGGACTTCGCGTCCCCGGACTTTGCGTCCGGTTACTGCTTTCCGGACTCCGCGTCCACTTTATTGTTTTCCGGCTTCGCGTCCACATTTACCGCTTTCAGGACTTCGCGTCCCCGGCCTTTGCGTCCGGTTACTGCTTTCCGGACTCCGCGTCCACTTTACTGCTTTTAGGACTTCGCGTCCCCGGACTTTGCAACCGGTTACTGCTTTCCGGACTCCGCGTCCACTTTACTGCTTTCAGGACTTCGCGTCCCCGGACTTTGCGTCCGGTTACTGCTTTCCGTACTCTGCGTCCACTTTACTGCTTTCAGGACTTCGCGTCCCCGGACTTTGCGTCCGGTTACTGCTTTTCGGACTCCGCGTCCACTTTATTGCTTTCAGGACTTCGCGTCCCCGGACTTTGCGTCCGGTTACTGCTTTCCGGACTCCGCGTCCACTTTATTGCTTTCAGGACTTCGCGTCCCCGGACTTTGCGTCCGGTTACTGCTTTCCGGACTCCGCGTCCACTTTATTGCTTTCAGGACTTCGCGTCCCCGGACTTTGCGTCCGGTTACTGCTTTCCGGACTCCGCGTCCACTTTACTGCTTTCAGGACTTCGCGTCCCCGGACTTTGCGTCCGGTTACTGCTTTCCGGACTCCGCGTCCACTTTATTGCTTTCAGGACTTCGCGTCCCCGGACTTTGCGTCCGGTTACTGCTTTCCGGACTCCGCGTCCACTTTATTGTTTTCCGGACTTCGCGTCCACATTTACTGCTTTCAGGACTTCGCGTCCCCGGACTTTGCGTCCGGTTACTGCTTTCCGGACTCCGCGTCCACTTTACTGCTTTCAGGACTTCGCGTCCCCGGACTTTGCGTCCGGTTACTGCTTTCCGGACTCCGCGTCCACTTTACTGCTTTCAGGACTTCGCGTCCCCGGACTTTGCGTCCGGTTACTGCTTTCCGGACTCCGCGTCCACTTTACCGCTTTCAGGACTTCGCGTCCCCGGACTTTGCGTCCGGTTACTGCTTTCCGGACTCCGCGTCCACTTTATTGCTTTCAGGACTTCGCGTCCCCGGACTTTGCGTCCGGTTACGGCTTTCCGGACTCCTTGTCCACTTTATTGCTTTCCGGACTTCGCGTCCACATTTACTGCTTTCAAGACTTCGCGTCCCCGGACTTTGCGTCCGGTTACCGTTTTCAGGACTCCGCGTCCACTTTACTGCTTTCATGACTTCGCGTCCCCGGACTTTGCGTCCGGTTACTGCTTTCCGGACTCCGCGTCCACTTTACTGCTTTCAGGACTTCGCGTCCCCGGACTTTGCGTCCGGTTACTGCTTTCCGGACTCCGCGTCCACTTTATTGCTTTCAGGACTTCGCGTCCCCGGACTTTGCGTCCGGTTACTGCTTTCCGGACTCCGCGTCCACTTTACCGCTTTCAGGACTTCGCGTCCCCGGACTTTGCGTCCGGTTACTGCTTTCCGGACTCCGCGTCCACTTTATTGCTTTCAGGACTTCGCGTCCCCGGACTTTGCGTCCGGTTACTGCTTTCCGGACTCCGCGTCCACTTTACTGCTTTCAGGACTTCGCGTCCCCGGACTTTGCGTCCGGTTACTGCTTTCCGGACTCCGCGTCCACTTTATTGCTTTCAGGACTTCGCGTCCCCGGACTTTGCGTCCGGTTACTGCTTTCCGGACTCCGCGTCCACTTTACTGCTTTCAGGACTTCGCGTCCCCGGACTTTGCGTCCGGTTACTGCTTTCCGGACTCCGCGTCCACTTTATTGCTTTCAGGACTTCGCGTCCCCGGACTTTGCGTCCGGTTACTGCTTTCCGGACTCCGCGTCCACTTTATTGTTTTCCGGACTTCGCGTCCACATTTACCGCTTTCAGGACTTCGCGTCCCCGGCCTTTGCGTCCGGTTACTGCTTTCCGGACTCCGCGTCCACTTTACTGCTTTCAGGACTTCGCGTCCCCGGACTTTGCGTCCGGTTACTGCTTTCCGGACTCCGCGTCCACTTTACTGCTTTCAGGACTTCGCGTCCCCGGACTTTGCGTCCGGTTACTGCTTTCCGGACTCCGCGTCCACTTTACTGCTTTCAGGACTTCGCGTCCCCGGACTTTGCGTCCGGTTACTGCTTTCCGGACTCCGCGTCCACTTTACTGCTTTCAGGACTTCGCGTCCCCGGACTTTGCGTCCGGTTACTGCTTTCGGACTCCGCGTCCACTTTATTGCTTTCAGGACTTCGCGTCCCCGGACTTTGCGTCCGGTTACTGCTTTCCGGACTCCGCGTCCACTTTATTGCTTTCAGGACTTCGCGTCCCCGGACTTTGCGTCCGGTTACTGCTTTCCGGACTCCGCGTCCACTTTATTGCTTTCAGGACTTCGCGTCCCCGGACTTTGCGTCCGGTTACTGCTTTCCGGACTCCGCGTCCACTTTACTGCTTTCAGGACTTCGCGTCCCCGGACTTTGCGTCCGGTTACTGCTTTCCGGACTCCGCGTCCACTTTATTGCTTTCAGGACTTCGCGTCCCCGGACTTTGCGTCCGGTTACTGCTTTCCGGACTCCGCGTCCACTTTACTGCTTTCCGGACTTCGCGTCCACTTTACTGCTTTCAGGACTTCGCGTCCCCGGACTTTGCGTCCGGTTACTGCTTTCCGGACTCCGCGTCCACTTTACTGCTTTCAGGACTTCGCGTCCCCGGACTTTGCGTCCGGTTACTGCTTTCCGGACTCCGCGTCCACTTTACTGCTTTCAGGACTTCGCGTCCCCGGACTTTGCGTCCGGTTACTGCTTTCCGGACTCCGCGTCCACTTTACTGCTTTCAGGACTTCGCGTCCCCGGACTTTGCGTCCGGTTACTGCTTTCGGACTCCGCGTCCACTTTATTGCTTTCAGGACTTCGCGTCCCCGGACTTTGCGTCCGGTTACTGCTTTCCGGACTCCGCGTCCACTTTATTGCTTTCAGGACTTCGCGTCCCCGGACTTTGCGTCCGGTTACTGCTTTCCGGACTCCGCGTCCACTTTATTGCTTTCAGGACTTCGCGTCCCCGGACTTTGCGTCCGGTTACTGCTTTCCGGACTCCGCGTCCACTTTATTGCTTTCCGGACTTCGCGTCCACATTTACTGCTTTCAGGACTTCGCGTCCCCGGACTTAGCGTCCGGTTACTGCTTTCCGGACTCCGCGTCCACTTTACTGCTTTCAGGACTTCGCGTCCCCGGACTTTGCGTCCGGTTACTGCTTTTCGGACTCCGCGTCCACTTTACTGCTTTCAGGACTTCGCGTCCCCGGACTTTGCGTCCGGTTACTGCTTTCCGTACTCCGCGTCCACTTTACTGCTTTGAGGACTTCGCGTCCCCGGACTTTGCGTCCGGTTACTGCTTTCCGGACTCCGCGTGCACTTTATTGCTTTCAGGACTTCGCGTCCCCGGACTTTGCGTTCGGTTACTGCTTTCCGGACTCCGCGTCCACTTTACTGCTTTCAGGACTTCGCGTCCCCGGACTTTGCGTCCGGTTACTGCTTTCCGGACTCCGCGTCCACTTTACTGCTTTCAGGACTTCGCGTCCCCGGACTTTGCGTCCGGTTACTGCTTTCCGGACTCCGCGTCCACTTTACTGCTTTCAGGACTTCGCGTCCCCGGACTTTGCGTCCGGTTACTGCTTTCCGGACTCCGCGTCCACTTTACTGCTTTCAGGACTTCGCGTCCCCGGACTTTGCGTCCGGTTACTGCTTTCCGGACTCCGCGTCCACTTTATTGCTTTCAGGACTTCGCGTCCCCGGACTTTGCGTCCGGTTACTGCTTTCCGGACTCCGCGTCCACTTTATTGCTTTCCGGACTTCGCGTCCACATTTACCGCTTTCAGGACTTCGCGTCCCCGGACTTTGCGTCCGGTTACTGCTTTTCGGACTCCGCGTCCACTTTACTGCTTTCAGGACTTCGCGTCCCCGGACTTTGCGTCCGGTTACTGCTTTCCGGACTCCGCGTCCACTTTACTGCTTTCAGGACTTCGCGTCCCCGGACTTTGCGTCCGGTTACTGCTTTCCGGACTCCGCGTCCACTTTATTGCTTTCAGGACTTCGCGTCCCCGGACTTTGCGTCCGGTTACTGCTTTCCGGACTCCGCGTCCACTTTACTGCTTTCAGGACTTCGCGTCCCCGGACTTTGCGTCCGGTTACTGCTTTCCGGACTCCGCGTCCACTTTATTGCTTTCAGGACTTCGCGTCCCCGGACTTTGCGTCCGGTTACTGCTTTCCGGACTCCGCGTCCACTTTACTGCTTTCAGGACTTCGCGTCCCCGGACTTTGCGTCCGGTTACTGCTTTCCGGACTCCGCGTCCACTTTATTGCTTTCAGGACTTCGCGTCCCCGGACTTTGCGTCCGGTTACTGCTTTCCGGACTCCGCGTCCACTTTACTGCTTTCAGGACTTCGCGTCCCCGGACTTTGCGTCCGGTTACTGCTTTCCGGACTCCGCGTCCACTTTATTGCTTTCAGGACTTCGCGTCCCCGGACTTTGCGTCCGGTTACTGCTTTCCGGACTCCGCGTCCACTTTATTGCTTTCCGGACTTCGCGTCCACATTTACGCTTTCAGGACTTCGCGTCCCCGGACTTTGCGTCCGGTTACTGCTTTCCGGACTCCGCGTCCACTTTACTGCTTTCAGGACTTCGCGTCCCGGACTTTGCGTCCGGTTACTGCTTTCCGGACTCCGCGTCCACTTTACTGCTTTCAGGACTTCGCGACCCGGACTTTGCGTCCGGTTACTGCTTTCCGGACTCCGCGTCCACTTTATTGCTTTCAGGACTTCGCGTCCCCGGACTTTGCGTCCGGTTACTGCTTTCCGGACTCCGCGTCCACTTTACTGCTTTCAGGACTTCGCGACCCGGACTTTGCGTCCGGTTACTGCTTTCCGGACTCCGCGTCCACTTTATTGCTTTCAGGACTTCGCGTCCCCGGACTTTGCGTCCGGTTACTGCTTTCCGGACTCCGCGTCCACTTTATTGCTTTCAGGACTTCGCGTCCCCGGACTTTGCGTCCGGTTACTGCTTTCCGGACTCCGCGTCCACTTTATTGCTTTCAGGACTTCGCGTCCCCGGACTTTGCGTCCGGTTACTGCTTTCCGGACTCCGCGTCCACTTTACTGCTTTCAGGACTTCGCGACCCGGACTTTGCGTCCGGTTACTGCTTTCCGGACTCCGCGTCCACTTTATTGCTTTCAGGACTTCGCGTCCCCGGACTTTGCGTCCGGTTACTGCTTTCCGGACTCCGCGTCCACTTTATTGTTTCCGGACTTCGCGTCCACATTTACTGCTTTCAGGACTTCGCGTCCCCGGACTTTGCGTCCGGTTACTGCTTTCCGGACTCCGCGTCCACTTTACTGCTTTCAGGACTTCGCGTCCCCGGACTTTGCGTCCGGTTACTGCTTTCCGGACTCCGCGTCCACTTTACTGCTTTCAGGACTTCGCGTCCCCGGACTTTGCGTCCGGTTACTGCTTTCCGGACTCCGCGTCCACTTTACTGCTTTCAGGACTTCGCGTCCCCGGACTTTGCGTCCGGTTACTGCTTTCCGGACTCCGCGTCCACTTTATTGCTTTCAGGACTTCGCGTCCCCGGACTTTGCGTCCGGTTACTGCTTTCCGGACTCCGCGTCCACTTTACTGCTTTCAGGACTTCGCGTCCCCGGACTTTGCGTCCGGTTACTGCTTTCCGGACTCCGCGTCCACTTTATTGCTTTCAGGACTTCGCGTCCCCGGACTTTGCGTCCGGTTACTGCTTTCCGGACTCCGCGTCCACTTTACTGCTTTCCGGACTTCGCGTCCACTTTACTGCTTTCAGGACTTCGCGTCCCCGGACTTTGCGTCCGGTTACTGCTTTCCGGACTCCGCGTCCACTTTACTGCTTTCAGGACTTCGCGTCCCCGGACTTTGCGTCCGGTTACTGCTTTCGGACTCCGCGTCCACTTTACTGCTTTCAGGACTTCGCGTCCCCGGACTTTGCGTCCGGTTACTGCTTTCCGGACTCCGCGTCCACTTTACTGCTTTCAGGACTTCGCGTCCCCGGACTTTGCGTCCGGTTACTGCTTTCCGTACTCCGCGTCCACTTTACTGCTTTCAGGACTTCGCGTCCCCGGACTTTGCGTCCGGTTACTGCTTTCCGGACTCCGCGTCCACTTTATCGCTTTCAGGACTTCGCGTCCCCGGACTTTGCGTCCGGTTACTGCTTTCCGGACTCCGCGTCCACTTTACTGCTTTCAGGACTTCGCGTCCCCGGACTTTGCGTCCGGTTACTGCTTTCCGGACTCCGCGTCCACTTTACTGCTTTCAGGACTTCGCGTCCCCGGACTTTGCGTCCGGTTACTGCTTTCCGGACTCCGCGTCCACTTTATTGCTCTCAGGACTTCGCGTCCCCGGACTTTGCGTCCGGTTACTGCTTTCCGGACTCCGCGTCCACTATATCGTTTTCCGGCTTCGCGTCCACATTTACCGCTTTCAGGACTTCGCGTCTCCGGCCTTTGCGTCCGGTTACTGCTTTCCGGACTCCGCGTCCACTTTACTGCTTTTAGGACTTCGCGTCCCCGGACTTTGCAACCGGTTACTGCTTTCCGGACTCCGCGTCCACTTTACTGCTTTCAGGACTTCGCGTCCCCGGACTTTGCGTCCGGTTACTGCTTTCCGGACTCCGCGTCCACTTTACTGCTTTCAGGACTTCGCGTCCCCGGACTTTGCGTCCGGTTACTGCTTTTCGGACTCCGCGTCCACTTTATTGCTTTCAGGACTTCGCGTCCCCGGACTTTGCGTCGTTACTGCTTTCCGGACTCCGCGTCCACTTTTTTGCTTTCAGGACTTCGCGTCCCGGACTTTGCGTCCGGTTACTGCTTTCCGGACTCCGCGTCCACTTTATTGCTTTCAGGACTTCGCGTCCCCGACTTTGCGTCCGGTTACTGCTTTCCCGGACTCCGCGTCCACTTTATTGCTTTCCGGACTCGCGTCCACTTTACTGCTTTCAGGACTTCGCGTCCCCGGACTTTGCGTCCGGTTACTGCTTTCCGGACTCCGCGTCCACTTTACTGCTTTCAGGACTTCGCGTCCCCGGACTTTGCGTCCGGTTACTGCTTTCCGGACTCCGCGTCCACTTTACTGCTTTCAGGACTTCGCGTCCCCGGACTTTGCGTCCGGTTACTGCTTTCCGGACTCCGCGTCCACTTTACTGCTTTCAGGACTTCGCGTCCCCGGACTTTGCGTCCGGTTACTGCTTTCCGGACTCCGCGTCCACTTTACTGCTTTCAGGACTTCGCGTCCCCGACTTTGCGTCCGGTTACTGCTTTCCGGACTCCGCGTCCACTTTACTGCTTTCAGGACTTCGCGTCCCCGGACTTTGCGTCCGGTTACTGCTTTCCGGACTCCGCGTCCACTTTATTGCTTTCAGGACTTCGCGTCCCCGGACTTTGCGTCCGGTTACTGCTTTCCGGACTCCGCGTCCACTTTACTGCTTTCAGGACTTCGCGTCCCCGGACTTTGCGTCCGTTACTGCTTTCCGGACTCCGCGTCCACTTTATTGCTTTAGGACTTCGCGTCCCCGGACTTTGCGTCCGGTTACTGCTTTCCGGACTCCGCGTCCACTTTATTGCTTTCAGGACTTCGCGTCCACATTTACTCTTTCGGACTTTGCGTCCGGTTACTGCTTTCCGGACTCCGCGTCCACTTTACTGCTTTCAGGACTTCGCGTCCCCGGACTTTGCGTCCGGTTACTGCTTTCCGGACTCCGCGTCCACTTTATGCTTTCAGGACTTCGCGTCCCCGGACTTTGCGTCCGGTTACTGCTTTCCGGACTCCGCGTCCACTTTACTGCTTTCAGGACTTCGCGTCCCCGGACTTTGCGTCCGGTTACTGCTTTCCGGACTCCGCGTCCACTTTACTGCTTTCAGGACTTCGCGTCCCTGGACTTTGCGTCCGGTTACTGCTTTCCGGACTCCGCGTCCACTTTACTGCTTTCAGGACTTCGCGTCCCCGGACTTTGCGTCCGGTTACTGCTTTCCGGACTCCGCGTCCACTTTACTGCTTTCAGGACTTCGCGTCACCGGACTTTGCGTCCGGTTACTGCTTTCCGGACTCCGCGTCCACTTTAGTGCTTTCCGGACTCCGCGTCCACTTTATTGCTTTCAGGACTTCGCGTCCCCGGACTTTGCGTCCGGTTACTGCTTTCCGGACTCCGCGTCCACTTTACTGCTTTCAGGACTTCGCGTCCCCGGACTTTGCGTCCGGTTACTGCTTTCCGGACTCCGCGTCCACTTTACTGCTTTCAGGACTTCGCGTCCCCGGACTTTGCGTCCGGTTACTGCTTTCCGGACTCCGCGTCCACTTTATTGCTTTCAGGACTTCGCGTCCCCGGACTTTGCGTCCGGTTACTGCTTTCCGGACTCCGCGTCCACTTTATGCTTTCAGGACTTCGCGTCCCCGGACTTTGCGTCCGGTTACTGCTTTCCGGACTCCGCGTCCACTTTATTGCTTTCAGGACTTCGCGTCCCCGGACTTTGCGTCCGGTTACTGCTTTCCGGACTCCGCGTCCACTTTATTGCTTTCAGGACTTCGCGTCCCCGGACTTTGCGTCCGGTTACTGCTTTCCGGACTCCGCGTCCACTTTACTGCTTTCAGGACTTCGCGTCCCCGGACTTTGCGTCCGGTTACTGCTTTCCGGACTCCGCGTCCACTTTATTGCTTTCAGGACTTCGCGTCCCCGGACTTTGCGTCCGGTTACGGCTTTCCGGACTCCTTGTCCACTTTATTGCTTTCCGGACTTCGCGTCCACATTTACTGCTTTCAGGACTTCGCGTCCCCGGACTTTGCGTCCGGTTACTGCTTTCCGGACTCCGCGTCCACTTTACTGCTTTCAGGACTTCGCGTCCCCGGACTTTGCGTCCGGTTACTGCTTTCCGTACTCCGCATCCACTTTACTGCTTTTAGGACTTCGCGTCCCCGGACTTTGCGTCCGGTTACTGCTTTCCGGACTCCGCGTCCACTTTATTGCTTTCAGGACTTCGCGTCCCCGGACTTTGCGTCCGGTTACTGCTTTCCCGGACTCCGCGTCCACTTTATTGCTTTCCGGACTTCGCGTCCACTTTATGCTTTCAGGACTTCGCGTCCCCGGACTTTGCGTCTGGTTACTGCTTTCCGGACTCCGCGTCCACTTTACTGCTTTCAGGACTTCGCGTCCCCGGACTTTGCGTCCGGTTACTGCTTTCCGGACTCCGCGTCCACTTTACTGCTTTCAGGACTTCGCGTCCCCGGACTTTGCGTCCGGTTACTGCTTTCCGGACTCCGCGTCCACTTTACTGCTTTCAGGACTTCGCGTCCCCGGACTTTGCGTCCGGTTACTGCTTTCCGGACTCCGCGTGCACTTTATTGCTTTCAGGACTTCGCGTCCCCGGACTTTGCGTTCGGTTACTGCTTTCCGGACTCCGCGTCCACTTTACCGCTTTCAGGAATCGCGTCCCCGGACTTTGCGTTCGGTTACTGCTTTCCGGACTCCGCGTCCACTTTATTGCTTTCAGGACTTCGCGTCCCCGGACATTGCGTCCGGTTGCTGCTTCCCGGACTCCGCGTCCCCTTTACTGCTTTCAGGACTTCGCGTCCCCGGACTTTGCGTCCGGTTACTGCTTTCCGGACTCCGCGTCCACTTTATTGCTTTCAGGACTTCGCGTCCCCGGACTTACTGCTTTCCGGTTACGCGTCCGGACTTTGTCCACTTTATTTTCCGGACTTCGCGTCCACTTTACTGCTTTCAGGACTTCGCGTCCCCGGACTTTGCGTCCGGTTACTGCTTTCCGGACTCCGCGTCCACTTTACTGCTTTCAGGACTTCGCGTCCCCGGACTTTGCGTCCGGTTACTGCTTTCCGGACTCCGCGTCCACTTTACTGCTTTCAGGACTTCGCGTCCCCGGACTTTGCGTCCGGTTACTGCTTTCCGGACTCCGCGTCCACTTTACTGCTTTCAGGACTTCGCGTCCCCGGACTTTGCGTCCGGTTACTGCTTTCCGGACTCCGCGTCCACTTTACTGCTTTCAGGACTTCGCGTCCCCGGACTTTGCGTCCGGTTACTGCTTTCCGGACTCCGCGTCCACTTTACTGCTTCAGGACTTCGCGTCCCCGGACTTTGCGTCGGTTACTGCTTTCCGGACTCCGCGTCCACTTTACTGCTTTCAGGACTTCGCGTCCCGGACTTTGCGTCCCGGTTACTGCTTTCCGGACTCCGCGTCCACTTTACTGCTTTCAGGACTTCGCGTCCCCGGACTTGCGTCCGGTTACTGCTTTCCGGACTCCGCGTCCACTTTACTGCTTTCAGGACTTCGCGTCCCCGGACTTTGCGTCCGGTTACTGCTTTCCGGACTCCGCGTCCACTTTACTGCTTTCAGGACTTCGCGTCCCGGACTTTGCGTCCGGTACTGCTTTCCGGACTCCGCGTCCAATTATTGCTTTCAGGACTTCGCGTCCACATTTACTGCTTTCAGGACTTCGCGTCCCCGGACTTTGCGTCCGGTTACTGCTTTCGGACTCCGCGTCCACTTTACTGCTTTCAGGACTTCGCGTCCCGGACTTGCGTCCGGTTACTGCTTTCGGACTCCGCGTCCACTTTACTGCTTTCAGGACTTCGCGTCCCCGACTTTGCGTCCGGTTACTGCTTTCCGGACTCCGCGTCCACTTTACTGCTTTCAGGACTTCGCGTCCCGGACTTTGCGTCCGGTTACTGCTTTCCGGACTCCGCGTCCACTTTATGCTTTCAGGACTTCGCGTCCCCGGACTTTGCGTCCGGTTACTGCTTTCCGGACTCCGCGTCCACTTTACGCTTTCAGGACTTCGCGTCCCCGGACTTTGCGTCCGGTTACTGCTTTCCGGACTCCGCGTCCACTTTACTGCTTTCAGGACTTCGCGTCCCCGGACTTTGCGTCCGGTTACTGCTTTCCGGACTCCGCGTCCACTTTATGCTTTCAGGACTTCGCGTCCCGGACTTTGCGTCCGGTTACTGCTTTCGGACTCCGCGTCCACTTTACTGCTTTCAGGACTTCGCGTCCCCGGACTTTGCGTCCGGTTACTGCTTTCCGGACTCCGCGTCCACTTTACTGCTTTCAGGACTTCGCGTCCCGGACTTTGCGTCCGGTTACTGCTTTCCGGACTCCGCGTCCACTTTACTGCTTTCAGGACTTCGCGTCCCCGGACTTTGCGTCCGGTTACTGCTTTCCGGACTCCGCGTCCACTTTACTGCTTTCAGGACTTCGCGTCCCGGACTTTGCGTCCGGTTACTGCTTTCAGGACTTCGCGTCCACATTTACCGCTTTCAGGACTTCGCGTCCCCGGACTTTGCGTCGGGTTACCGCTTTCCGGACTCCGCGCCCACTTTATTGCTTTCAGGACTTCGCGTCCACATTTACCGCTTTCAGGACTTCGCGTCGCCGGACTTTGCGTCCGGTTACCGCTTTCCGGACTCCGCGTCCACTTTACTGCTTTCAGGACTTCGCGTCCCCGGACTTTGCCTCCGGTTACTGCTTTCCGGACTCCGCGTCCACTTTATTGCTTTCAGGACTTCGCGTCCACATTTACCGCTTTCAGGACTTCGCGTCGCCGGACTTTGCGTCCGGTTACAGCTTTCCGGACTCCGCGTCCACTTTACTGCTTTCAGGACTTCGCGTCCCCGGACTTTGCGTCCGGTTACTGCTTTCCGGACTCCGCGTTCCACTTTACTGCTTTCAGGACTCGCGTCCCCGGACTTTGCGTCCGGTTACTGCTTTCCGGACTCCGCGTCCACTTTACTGCTTTCAGGACTTCGCGTCCCCGGACTTTGCGTCCGGTTACTGCTTTCCGGACTCCGCGTCCACTTTACTGCTTTCAGGACTTCGCGTCCCCGACTTTGCGTCCGGTTACTGCTTTCCGGACTCCGCGTCCACTTTACTGCTTTCAGGACTTCGCGTCCCCGGACTTTGCGTCCGGTTACTGCTTTCGGACTCCGCGTCCACTTTACTGCTTTCAGGACTTCGCGTCCCGGACTTTGCGTCCGGTTACTGCTTTCCGGACTCCGCGTCCACTTTATTGCTTTCAGGACTTCGCGTCCCGGACTTTGCGTCCGGTTACTGCTTTCCGGACTCCGCGTCCACTTTATGCTTTCAGGACTTTGCGTCCGGTACTTTGCTTTCCGGACTCCGCGTCCACTTTACTGCTTTCAGGACTTCGCGTCCCCGGACTTTGCGTCCGGTTACTGCTTTCGGACTCCGCGTCCACTTTACTGCTTTCAGGACTTCGCGTCCCCGGACTTTGCGTCCGGTTACTGCTTTCCGGACTCCGCGTCCACTTTACTGCTTTCAGGACTTCGCGTCCCGGACTTTGCGTCCGGTTACTGCTTTCCGGACTCCGCGTCCACTTTACTGCTTTCAGGACTTCGCGTCCCCGGACTTTGCGTCCGGTTACTGCTTTCCGGACTCCGCGTCCACTTTACTGCTTTCAGGACTTCGCGTCCCCGGACTTGCGTCCGGTTACTGCTTTCCGGACTCCGCGTCCACTTATGCTTTCGGACTTCGCGTCCACATTTACTGCTTTCAGGACTTCGCGTCCCCGGACTTGCGTGCGTCCGGTTACTGCTTTCCGGACTCCGCGTCCACTTTACTGCTTTCAGGACTTCGCGTCCCCGGACTTTGCGTCCGGTTACTGCTTTCCGGACTCCGCGTCCACTTTACTGCTTTCAGGACTTCGCGTCCCCGGACTTTGCGTCCGGTTACTGCTTTCCGGACTCCGCGTCCACTTTACTGCTTTCAGGACTTCGCGTCCCCGGACTTTGCGTCCGGTTACTGCTTTCCGGACTCCGCGTCCACTTTATGCTTTCAGGACTTCGCGTCCCCGGACTTTGCGTCCGGTTACTGCTTTCCGGACTCCGCGTCCACTTTACTGCTTTCAGGACTTCGCGTCCCCGGACTTTGCGTCCGGTTACTGCTTTCCGGACTCCGCGTCCACTTTATTGCTTTCAGGACTTCGCGTCCCCGGACTTGCGTCCGGTTACTGCTTTCCGGACTCCGCGTCCACTTTACTGCTTTCAGGACTTCGCGTCCCCGGACTTTGCGTCCGGTTACTGCTTTCCGGACTCCGCGTCCACTTTACTGCTTTCAGGACTTCGCGTCCCCGGACTTTGCGTCCGGTTACTGCTTTCCGGACTCCGCGTCCACTTTATTGCTTTCAGGACTTCGCGTCCCCGGACTTTGCGTCCGGTTACTGCTTTCCGGACTCCGCGTCCACTTTACTGCTTTCAGGACTTCGCGTCCCCGGACTTTGCGTCCGGTTACTGCTTTCCGGACTCCGCGTGCACTTTATTGCTTTCAGGACTTCGCGTCCCCGGACTTTGCCTCCTGTTACTGCTTTCCGGACTCCGCGTCCACTTTATTGCTTTCAGGACTTCGCGTCCACATTTACCGCTTTCAGGACTTCGCGTCGCCGGACTTTGCGTCCGGTTACCGCTTTCCGGACTCCGCGTCCACTTTACTGCTTTCAGGACTTCGCGTCCCCGGACATTGCCTCCGGTTACTGCTTTCCGAACTCCGCGTCCACTTTATTGCTTTCCGGACTGCGCGTCCACATTTACAGCTTTAAGGACTTCGCGTCGCCGGACTTTGCGTCCGGTTACCGCTTTCCGGACTCCGCGTCCACTTTACTGCTTTCAGGACTTCGCGTCCCCGGACTTTGCGTCCGGTTACTGCTTTCCGGACTCCGCGTCCACTTTACTGCTTTCAGGACTTCGCGTCCCCGGACTTTGCGTCCGGTTACTGCTTTCCGGACTCCGCGTCCACTTTACTGCTTTCAGGACTTCGCGTCCCCGGACTTTGCGTCCGGTTACTGCTTTCCGGACTCCGCGTCCACTTTACTGCTTTCAGGACTTCGCGTCCCGGACTTTGCGTCCGGTTACTGCTTTCGGACTCCGCGTCCACTTTATGCTTTCAGGACTTCGCGTCCCCGGACTTTGCGTCCGGTTACTGCTTTCCGGACTCCGCGTCCACTTTACTGCTTTCAGGACTTCGCGTCCCCGGACTTTGCGTCCGGTTACTGCTTTCCGGACTCCGCGTCCACTTTATTGCTTTCAGGACTTCGCGTCCCCGGACTTTGCGTCCGGTTACTGCTTTCCGGACTCCGCGTCCACTTTATGCTTTCCGGACTTTGCGTCCGGTTACTGCTTTCCGGACTCCGCGTCCGGTTACTGCCGGACTTCCGCGTACTGCTTTCAGGACTTCGCGTCCCCGGACTTTGCGTCCGGTTACTGCTTTCGGACTCCGCGTCCACTTTACTGCTTTCAGGACTTCGCGTCCCGGACTTTGCGTCGGGTTACCGCTTTCCGGACTCCGCGTCCACTTTACTGCTTTCAGGACTTCGCGTCCCCGGACTTTGCGTCGGGTTACAGCTTTCCGGACTCCGCGTCCACTTTACTGCTTTCAGGACTTCGCGTCCCCGGACTTTGCGTCCGGTTACTGCTTTCCGGACTCCGCGTCCACTTTACTGCTTTCAGGACTTCGCGTCCCCGGACTTTGCCTCCGGTTACTGCTTTCCGGACTCCGCGTCCACTTTATTGCTTTCAGGACTTCGCGTCCACATTTACCGCTTTCAGGACTTCGCGTCCCCGGACTTTGCGTCGGGTTACCGCTTTCCGGACTCCGCGTCCACTTTACTGCTTTCAGGACTTCGCGTCCCCGGACTTTGCGTCCGGTTACTGCTTTCCGGACTCCGCGTCCACTTTACTGCTTTCAGGACTTCGCGTCCCCGGACTTTGCGTCCGGTTACTGCTTTCCGGACTCCGCGTCCACTTTACTGCTTTCAGGACTTCGCGTCCCCGGACTTTGCGTCCGGTTACTGCTTTCCGGACTCCGCGTCCACTTTACTGCTTTCAGGACTTCGCGTCCCCGGACTTTGCGTCCGGTTACTGCTTTCCGGACTCCGCGTCCACTTTACTGCTTTCAGGACTTCGCGTCCCCGGACTTTGCGTCCGGTTACTGCTTTCCGGACTCCGCGTCCACTTTACTGCTTTCAGGACTTCGCGTCCCCGGACTTTGCGTCCGGTTACTGCTTTCCGGACTCCGCGTGCACTTTATTGCTTTCAGGACTTCGCGTCCCCGGACTTTGCGTCCGGTTACTGCTTTCCGGACTCCGCGTCCACTTTACTGCTTTCAGGACTTCGCGTCCCCGGACTTTGCGTCCGGTTACTGCTTTCCGGACTCCGCGTCCACTTTACTGCTTTCAGGACTTCGCGTCCCCGGACTTTGCGTCCGGTTACAGCTTTCCGGACTCCGCGTCCACTTTACTGCTTTCAGGACTTCGCGTCCCCGGACTTTGCGTCCGAATACTGCTTTCCGGACTCCGCGTCCTCTTTACTGCTTTCAGGACTTCGAGTCCCCGGACTTTGCGTCCGGTTAATGCTTTCCGGACTCCGCGTGCACTTTATTGCTTTCAGGACTTCGCGTCCCCGGACTTTGCGTCCTGTTACTGCTTTCCGGACTCCGCGTCCACTTTATTGCTTTCCGGACTTCGCGTCCACATCTACTGCTTTCAGGACTTCGCGTCGCCGGACTTTGCGTCCGGTTACCGCTTTCCGGACTCCGCGTCCACTTTACTGCTTTCAGGACTTCGCGTCCCCGGACATTGCCTCCGGTTACTGCTTTCCGGACTCCACGTCCACTTTATTGCTTTCAGGACTTCGCGTCCACATTTACCGCTTTCAGGACTTCGCGTCCCGGGACTTTGCGTCGGGTTACAGCTTTCCGGACTCCGCGTCCACTTTACTGCTTTCAGGACTTCGCGTCCCCGGACTTTGCGTCCGGTTACTGCTTTCCGGACTCCGCGTCCACTTTACTGCTTTCAGGACTTCGCGTCCCCGGACTTTGCGTCCGGTTACTGCTTTCCGGACTCCGCGTCCACTTTACTGCTTTCAGGACTTCGCGTCCCCGGACTTTGCGTCCGGTTACTGCTTTTCGGACTCCGCGTCCACTTTACTGCTTTCAGGACTTCGCGTCCCGGACTTTGCGTCCGGTTACTGCTTTCCGGACTCCGCGTCCACTTTACTGCTTTCAGGACTTCGCGTCCCCGGACTTTGCGTCCGGTTACTGCTTTCCGGACTCCGCGTCCACTTTACTGCTTTCAGGACTTCGCGTCCCCGGACTTTGCGTCCGGTTACTGCTTTCCGGACTCCGCGTCCACTTTACTGCTTTCAGGACTTCGCGTCCGGACTTTGCGTCCGGTTACTGCTTTCCGGACTCCGCGTCCACTTTATTGCTTTCCGGACTTTGCGTCCGGTTACTGCTTTCCGGACTCCGCGTCCACTTTACTGCTTTCAGGACTTCGCGTCCCCGGACTTTGCGTCCGGTTACTGCTTTCCGGACTCCGCGTCCACTTTACTGCTTTCAGGACTTCGCGTCCCCGGACTTTGCGTCCGGTTACTGCTTTCCGGACTCCGCGTCCACTTTACTGCTTTCAGGACTTCGCGTCCCCGGACTTTGCGTCCGGTTACTGCTTTCCGGACTCCGCGTCCACTTTACTGCTTTCAGGACTTCGCGTCCCCGGACTTTGCGTCCGGTTACTGCTTTCCGGACTCCGCGTCCACTTTACTGCTTTCAGGACTTCGCGTCCCCGGACTTTGCCTCCGGTTACTGCTTTCCGGACTCCGCGTCCACTTTATTGCTTTCAGGACTTCGCGTCCACATTTACTGCTTTCAGGACTTCGCGTCCCCGGACTTTGCGTCCGGTTACTGCTTTCCGGACTCCGCGTCCACTTTACTGCTTTCAGGACTTCGCGTCCCCGGACTTTGCGTCCGGTTACTGCTTTCCGGACTCCGCGTCCACTTTACTGCTTTCAGGACTTCGCGTCCCCGGACTTTGCGTCCGGTTACTGCTTTCCGGACTCCGCGTCCACTTTACAGCTTTCAGGACTTCGCGTCCCCGGACTTTGCGTCTGGTTACTGCTTTCCGGACTCCGCGTCCACATTACTGCTTTCAGGACTTCGCGTCCCCGGACTTTGCGTCGGGTTACTGCTTTCCGGACTCCGCGTCCACTTTACTGCTTTCAGGACTTCGCGTCCCCGGACTTTGCGTCCGGTTACTGCTTTTCGGACTCCGCGTCCACTTTACTGCTTTCAGGACTTCGCGTCCCCGGACATTGCGTCCGAATACTGCTTTCCGGACTCCGCGTCCTCTTTACTGCTTTCAGGACTTCGAGTCCCTGGACTTTGCGTCCGGTTACTGCTTTCCGGACTCCGCGTGCACTTTATTGCTTTCAGGACTTCGCGTCCCCGGACTTTGCGTCCTGTTACTGCTTTCCGGACTCCGCGTCCACTTTATTGCTTTCCGGACTTTGCGTCCGGTTACTGCTTTCCGGACTCCGCGTCCACTTTACTGCTTTCAGGACTTCGCGTCCCCGGACTTTGCGTCCGGTTACTGCTTTCCGGACTCCGCGTCCACTTTACTGCTTTCAGGACTTCGCGTCCCC
Source organism: Punica granatum (assembly GCF_007655135.1). Lineage (NCBI taxonomy): Eukaryota > Viridiplantae > Streptophyta > Magnoliopsida > Myrtales > Lythraceae > Punica > Punica granatum. Next base: position 5,731 of record NW_022204452.1, on the reverse strand, counting down.
GAACTTTGCGTCCGGTTACTGCTTTCCGGACTCCGCGTCCACTTTACTGCTTTCAGGACTTCGCGTCCCCGGACTTTGCGTCCGGTTACTGCTTTCCGGACTCCGCGTCCACTTTACTGCTTTCAGGACTTCGCGTCCCCGGACTTTGCGTCCGGTTACTGCTTTCCGGACTCCGCGTCCACTTTACTGCTTTCAGGACTTCGCGTCCCCGGACTTTGCGTCCGGTTACTGCTTTCCGGACTCCGCGTCCACTTTATGCTTTCAGGACTTCGCGTCCACATTACGCTTTCAGGACTTCGCGTCCCCGGACTTTGCGTCCGGTTACTGCTTTCCGGACTCCGCGTCCACTTTACTGCTTTCAGGACTTCGCGTCCCCGGACTTTGCGTCCGGTTACTGCTTTCCGGACTCCGCGTCCACTTTACTGCTTTCAGGACTTCGCGTCCCCGGACTTTGCGTCCGGTTACTGCTTTCCGGACTCCGCGTCCACTTTACTGCTTTCAGGACTTCGCGTCCCCGGACTTTGCGTCCGGTTACTGCTTTCCGGACTCCGCGTCCACTTTACTGCTTTCAGGACTTCGCGTCCCCGGACTTTGCGTCCGGTTACTGCTTTCCGGACTCCGCGTCCACTTTACTGCTTTCAGGACTTCGCGTCCCCGGACTTTGCGTCCGGTTACTGCTTTCCGGACTCCGCGTCCACTTTACTGCTTTCAGGACTTCGCGTCCCCGGACTTTGCGTCCGGTTACTGCTTTCCGGACTCCGCGTCCACTTTACTGCTTTCAGGACTTCGCGTCCCCGGACTTTGCGTCCGGTTACTGCTTTCCGGACTCCGCGTCCACTTTATTGCTTTCAGGACTTCGCGTCCCCGGACTTTGCGTCCGGTTACTGCTTTCCGGACTCCGCGTCCACTTTATTGCTTTCCGGAACTTTGCGTCCGGTTACTGCTTTCCGGACTCCGCGTCCACTTTACTGCTTTCAGGACTTCGCGTCCCGGACTTTGCGTCCGGTTACTGCTTTCCGGACTCCGCGTCCACTTTACTGCTTTCAGGACTTCGCGTCCCCGGACTTTGCGTCCGGTTACTGCTTTCCGGACTCCGCGTCCACTTTACTGCTTTCAGGACTTCGCGTCCCCGGACTTTGCGTCCGGTTACTGCTTTCCGGACTCCGCGTCCACTTTACTGCTTTCAGGACTTCGCGTCCCCGGACTTTGCGTCCGGTTACTGCTTTCCGGACTCCGCGTCCACTTTACTGCTTTCAGGACTTCGCGTCGCCGGACTTTGCGTCCGGTTACCGCTTTCCGGACTCCGCGTCCACTTTATTGCTTTCAGGACTTCGCGTCCACATTTACCGCTTTCAGGACTTCGCGTCCTCGGACTTTGCGTCGGGTTACAGCTTTCCGGACTCCGCGTCCACTTTACTGCTTTCAGGACTTCGCGTCCCCGGACTTTGCGTCCGGTTACTGCTTTCCGGACTCCGCGTCCACTTTACTGCTTTCAGGACTTCGCGTCCCCGGACTTTGCGTCCGGTTACTGCTTTCCGGACTCCGCGTCCACTTTACTGCTTTCAGGACTTCGCGTCCCGGACTTTGCGTCCGGTTACTGCTTTCCGGACTCCGCGTCCACTTTACTGCTTTCAGGACTTCGCGTCCCCGGACTTTGCGTCCGGTTACTGCTTTTCGGACTCCGCGTCCACTTTACTGCTTTCAGGACTTCGCGTCCCCGGACTTTGCGTCCGGTTACTGCTTTCCGGACTCCGCGTCCACTTTACTGCTTTCAGGACTTCGCGTCGCCGGACTTTGCGTCCGGTTACTGCTTTCCGGACTCCGCGTCCACTTTACTGCTTTCAGGACTTCGCGTCCCCGGACTTTGCGTCCGGTTACTGCTTTCCGGACTCCGCGTCCACTTTACTGCTTTCAGGACTTCGCGTCCCCGGACTTTGCGTCCGGTTACTGCTTTCCGGACTCCGCGTCCACTTTACTGCTTTCAGGACTTCGCGTCCCCGGACTTTGCGTCCGGTTACTGCTTTCCGGACTCCGCGTCCACTTTACTGCTTTCAGGACTTCGCGTCCCCGGACTTTGCGTCCGGTTACTGCTTTCCGGACTCCGCGTCCACTTTACTGCTTTCAGGACTTCGCGTCCCCGGACTTTGCGTCCGGTTACTGCTTTCCGGACTCCGCGTGCACTTTATTGCTTTCAGGACTTCGCGTCCCCGGACTTTGCGTCCTGTTACTGCTTTCCGGACTCCGCGTCCACTTTATTGCTTTCCGGACTGCGCGTCCACATTTACAGCTTTCAGGACTTCGCGTCGCCGGACTTTGCGTCCGGTTACCGCTTTCCGGACTCCGCGTCCACTTTACTGCTTTCAGGACTTCGCGTCCCCGGACTTTGCCTCCGGTTACTGCTTTCCGGACTCCGCGTCCACTTTATTGCTTTCAGGACTTCGCGTCCACATTTACCGCTTTCAGGACTTCGCGTCCCCGGACTTTGCGTCGGGTTACCGCTTTCCGGACTCCGCGCCCACTTTACTGCTTTCAGGACTTCGCGTCCCCGGACTTTGCGTCCGGTTACTGCTTTCCGGACTCCGCGTCCACTTTACTGCTTTCAGGACTTCGCGTCCCCGGACTTTGCGTCCGGTTACTGCTTTCCGGACTCCGCGTCCACTTTACTGCTTTCAGGACTTCGCGTCCCGGACTTTGCGTCCGGTTACTGCTTTCCGGACTCCGCGTCCACTTTACTGCTTTCAGGACTTCGCGTCGCCGGACTTTGCGTCCGGTTACCGCTTTCCGGACTCCGCGTCCACTTTACTGCTTTCAGGACTTCGCGTCCCGGACTTTGCGTCCGGTTACTGCTTTCCGGACTCCGCGTCCACTTTACTGCTTTCAGGACTTCGCGTCCCCGGACATTGCCTCCGGTTACTGCTTTCCGGACTCCGCGTCCACTTTATTGCTTTCAGGACTTCGCGTCCACATTTACCGCTTTCAGGACTTCGCGTCCCTGGACTTTGCGTCGGGTTACAGCTTTCCGGACTCCGCGTCCACTTTACTGCTTTCAGGACTTCGCGTCCCCGGACTTTGCGTCCGGTTACTGCTTTCCGGACTCCGCGTCCACTTTACTGCTTTCAGGACTTCGCGTCCCCGGACTTTGCGTCCGGTTACTGCTTTCCGGACTCCGCGTCCACTTTACTGCTTTCAGGACTTCGCGTCCCCGGACTTTGCGTCCGGTTACTGCTTTCCGGACTCCGCGTCCACTTTACTGCTTTCAGGACTTCGCGTCCCCGGACTTTGCGTCCGGTTACTGCTTTTCGGACTCCGCGTCCACTTTACTGCATTCAGGACTTCGCGTCTCCGGACTTTGCGTCCGGTTACGGCTTCCCGGACTCCGCGTCCACTTTACTGCTTTCAGGACTTCGCGTCGCCGGACTTTGCGTCCGGTTACCGCTTTCCGGACTCCGCGTCCACTTTACTGCTTTCAGGACTTCGCGTCCCCGGACTTTGCGTCCGGTTACTGCTTTCCGGACTCCGCGTCCACTTTATTGCTTTCCGGACTTTGCGTCCGGTTACTGCTTTCCGGACTCCGCGTCCACTTTACTGCTTTCAGGACTTCGCGTCCCCGGACTTTGCGTCCGGTTACTGCTTTCCGGACTCCGCGTCCACTTTACTGCTTTCAGGACTTCGCGTCCCCGGACTTTGCGTCCGGTTACTGCTTTCCGGACTCCGCGTCCACTTTACTGCTTTCAGGACTTCGCGTTCCCGGACTTTGCGTCCGGTTACGGCTTTCCGGACTCCGCGTCCACTTTACTGCTTTCAGGACTTCGCGTCGCCGGACTTTGCGTCCGGTTACCGCTTTCCGGACTCCGCGTCCACTTTACTGCTTTCAGGACTTCGCGTCGCCGGACTTTGCGTCCGGTTACCGCTTTCCGGACTCCGCGTCCACTTATTGCTTTCAGGACTTCGCGTCCACATTTACCGCTTTCAGGACTTCGCGTCCCGGACTTTGCGTCGGTTACTGCTTTCCGGACTCCGCGTCCACTTTACTGCTTTCAGGACTTCGCGTCCCCGGACTTTGCGTCGGTTACTGCTTTCCGGACTCCGCGTCACTTTACTGCTTTCAGGACTTCGCGTCCCCGGACTTTGCGTCCGGTTATGCTTTCCGGACTCCGCGTCCACTTACTGCTTTCAGGACTTCGCGTCCCCGGACTTTGCGTCCGGTTACTGCTTCCGGACTCCGCGTCCACTTTACTGCTTTCAGGACTTCGCGTCCCCGGACTTTGCGTCCGGTTACTGCTTTCCGGACTCCGCGTCCACTTTACTGCTTTCAGGACTTCGCGTCCCCGGACTTTGCGTCCGGTTACTGCTTTCCGGACTCCGCGTCCACTTTACTGCTTTCAGGACTTCGCGTCCCCGGACTTTGCGTCCGGTTACTGCTTTCCGGACTCCGCGTCCACTTTATTGCTTTCAGGACTTCGCGTCCCCGGACTTTGCGTCCGGTTACTGCTTTCCGGACTCCGCGTCCACTTTATTGCTTTCCGGACTTCGCGTCCACATTTACTGCTTTCAGGACTTCGCGTCCCCGGACTTTGCGTCCGGTTACTGCTTTCCGGACTCCGCGTCCACTTTACTGCTTCAGGACTTCGCGTCCCCGGACATGCGTCCGGTTACTGCTTTCGGACTCCGCGTCCACTTTATGCTTTCAGGACTTCGCGTCCACATTTACCGCTTTCAGGACTTCGCGTCCCGGGACTTTGCGTCGGGTTACAGCTTTCCGGACTCCGCGTCCACTTTACTGCTTTCAGGACTTCGCGTCCCCGGACTTTGCGTCCGGTTACTGCTTTCCGGACTCCGCGTCCACTTTACTGCTTTCAGGACTTCGCGTCCCCGGACTTTGCGTCCGGTTACTGCTTTCCGGACTCCGCGTGCACTTTACTGCTTTTTCAGGACTTCGCGTCCCCGGACTTTGCGTCCGGTTACTGCTTTCCGGACTCCGCGTCCACTTTACTGCTTTCAGGACTTCGCGTCCCCGGACTTTGCGTCCGTTACTGCTTTCCGGACTCCGCGTCCACTTTACTGCTTTCAGGACTTCGCGTACCCGGACTTTGCGTCCGGTTACTGCTTTCCGGACTCCGCGTCCACTTTACTGCTTTCAGGACTTCGCGTCCCCGGACTTTGCCTCCGGTTACTGCTTTCCGGACTCCGCGTCCACTTTATTGCTTTCAGGACTTCGCGTCCACATTTACCGCTTTCAGGACTTCGCGTCGCCGGACTTTGCGTCCGGTTACCGCTTTCCGGACTCCGCGTCCACTTTACTGCTTTCAGGACTTCGCGTCCCCGGACTTTGCCTCCGGTTACTGCTTTCCGGACTCCGCGTCCACTTTATTGCTTTCAGGACTTCGCGTCCACATTTACCGCTTTCAGGACTTCGCGCAGGGACTTTGCGTTCGGGTTACGCTTTCCGGACTCCGCGTCCACTTTACTGCTTTCAGGACTTCGCGTCCCCGGACTTTGCGTCCGGTTACTGCTTTCCGGACTCCGCGTCCACTTACTGCTTTCAGGACTTCGCGTCCCCGGACTTTGCGTCCGGTTACTGCTTTCCGGACTCCGCGTCCACTTTACTGCTTTCAGGACTTCGCGTCCCGGACTTTGCGTCCGGTTACTGCTTTCCGGACTCCGCGTCCACTTTACTGCTTTCAGGACTTCGCGTCCCCGGACTTTGCGTCCGGTTACCGCTTTCCGGACT
>NW_022204451.1:0-29986 GCF_007655135.1 Punica granatum | reverse complement strand
GTTGCAGAAAAGTAAGCTCGCACGGATTAGCAGACCCGGCAAGGTTGCAGAAAAGTAAGCTCGCACGGGTTAGCAGACCCGCAAGGTTGCAAGAGGCACGAGCGAGGTGGCTCGGGAACTTGCGGGTGTAGGAAAGTAAGCTCGCACGGGTTAGCAGACCCAGCAAGGTTGCAGAAAAGAAATCTAGCACGGGTTAGAAGACCGCAAGGTTGCAAGAAAAGTAAGCTCGCACGGGTTAGCAGACCCTGCAAGGTTGCAGAAAAGTAAGCTCGCACGGATTAGCAGACCCGGCAAGGTTGCAAGAGGCACGAGCGAGGTGGCTCGGCGAACCTGCGGGGAAGAAAAGTAAACTCGCATGGATTAGCAGACCCGGCAAGGTTGCAGAAAAGTAAGCTCGCACGGGTTAGCAGAACCGGCAAGGTTGCAAGAGGCACGAGCGAGGTGGCTCGGCGAACTTGCGGTGTAGGAAAGTAAGCTCGCACGGGTTAGCAGACCCAGCAAGGTTGCAGAAAAGAAATCTAGCACGGGTTAGAAGACCCGGCAAGGTTGCAAGAAAAGTAAGCTCGCACGGGTTAGCAGACCCTGCAAGGTTGCAGAAAAGTAAGCTCGCACGGATTAGCAGACCCTGCAAGGTTGCAGAAAAGTAAGCTCGCACGGATTAGCAGACCCAGCAAGGTTGCAAGAGGCACGAGCGAGGTGGCTCGGCGAACCTGCGGGGAAAGAAAGTAAGCTCGCATGGATTCGCAGACCCGGCAAGGTTGCAGAAAAGTAAGCTCGCACGGGTTAGCAGAACCGGCAAGGTTGCAAGAGGCACGAGCGAGATGGCTCGGCGAACTTGCGGTGTAGGAAAGTAAGCTCACACGGGTTAGCAGACCCAGCAATGTTGCAGAAAAGAAATCTAGCACGGGTTAGCAGACCCGGCAAGGTTGCAAGAAAAAGTAAGCTCGCACGGGTTAGCAGACCCAGCAAGGTTGCAGAAAAGTAAGCTCGCACGGGTTAGCAGACCCGGCAAGGTTGCAAGAGGCACGAGCGAGGTGGCTCGGCGAACCTGCGGGGAAAGAAAAGTAAACTCGCATGGATTAGCAGACCCGGCAAGGTTGCAGAAAAGTAAGCTCGCACGGGTTAGCAGAACCGGCAGGTTGCAAGAGGCACGAGCGAGGTGGCTCGGCGAATTTGCGCTGTAGGAAAGTAAGCTCGCACGGGTTAGCAGACCCAGCAAGGTTGCAGAAAAGAAATCTAGCACGGGTTAGAAGACCCGGCAAGGTTGCAAGAAAAGTAAGCTCGCACGGGTTAGCAGACCCTGCAAGGTTGCAGAAAAGTAAGCTCGCACGGATTAGCAGACCCGGCAAGGTTGCAAGAGGCACGAGCGAGGTGGCTCGGGGAACTTGCGGTGTAGGAAAGTAAGCTCGCACGGGTTAGCAGACCAGCAAGGTTGCAGAAAAGAAATCTAGCACGGGTTAAAGACCGGCAAGGTTGCAAGAAAAGTAAGCTCGCACGGGTTAGCAGACCTTGCAAGGTTGCAGAAAAGTAAGCTCGCACGGATTAGCAGACCCGGCAAGGTTGCAAGAGGCACGAGCGAGGTGGCTCGGCGAACTGCGGGGAAAGAAAGTAAGCTCGCATGGATTAGCAGACCGGCAAGGTTGCAGAAAAGTAAGCTCGCACGGGTTAGAGAACCGGCAAGGTTGCAAGAGGCACGAGCGAGGTGGCTCGGCGAACTTGCGGTGTAGGAAAGTAAGCTCGCACGGGTTAGTAGACCCAGCAAGGTTGCAGAAAAGAAATCTAGCACGGGTTAGAAGACGCGCGGCAAGGTGCAAGAAAGTAAGCTCGCACGGGTTAGCAGACCCTGCAAGGTTGCAGAAAAGAAATCTAGCACGGGTAGAAGACCCGGCAGGTTGCAAGAAAAGTAAGCTCGCACGGGTTAGCAGACCCGGCAAGGTTGCAGAAAAGTAAGCTCGCACGGATTAGCAGACCCGGCAAGGTTGCAAGAGGCACGAGCGAGGTGGCTCGGGGAACTTGCGGTGTAGGAAAGTAAGCTCGCAGGGTTAGCAGACCCAGCAAGGTTGCAGAAAAGAAATCTAGCACGGGTTAGAAGACCCGGCAAGGTGTGCAAGAAAAGTAAGCTCGCACGGGTTAGCAGACCTGCAAGGTTGCAGAAAAGTAAGCTCGCACGGATTAGCAGACCCGGCAAGGTTGCAAGAGGCACGAGCGAGGTGGCTCGGCGAACCTGCGGGGAACAAAAGTAAACTCGCATGGATTAGCAGACCCGGCAAGGTTGCAGAAAAGTAAGCTCGCACGGGTAGCAGCAGAACGGCAAGGTTGCAAGAGGCACGAGCGAGTTGGCTCGGCGAACTTGCGGTGTAGGAAAGTAAGCTCGCACGGGTTAGCAGACCCAGCAAGGTTGCAGAAAAGAAATCTAGCACGGGTTAGAAGACCGGCAAGGTTGCAAGAAAAGTAAGCTCGCACGGGTTAGCAGACCCTGCAAGGTGCAGAAAAGTAAGCTCGCACGGATTAGCAGACCCGGCAAGGTTGCAGAAAAGTAAGCTCGCACGGGGCAGACCCAGCAGGTTGCAAGAGGCACGAGCGAGGTGGCTCGGCGAACCTGCGGGGAAAGAAAGTAAGCTCGCATGGATTAGCAGACCCGGCAAGGTTGCAGAAAAGTAAGCTCGCACGGGTTAGCAGAACCGGCAAGGTTGCAAGAGGCACGAGCGAGGTGGCTCGGCGAACTTGCGGTGTAGGAAAGTAAGCTCACAAGGGTTAGCAGACCCAGCAAGGTTGCAGAAAAGAAATCTAGCACGGGTTAGCAGAGCCGGCAAGGTTGCAAGAAAAGTAAGCTCGCACGGGTAGCAGGACCCAGCAAGGTTGCAGAAGAGTAAGCTCGCACGGGTTAGCAGACCCGGCAAGGTGCAAGAGGCACGAGCGAGGTGGCTCGGCGAACTGCGGGGAAGGAAAGTAAACTCGCATGGATTAGCAGACCCGGCAAGGTTGCAGAAAAGTAAGCTCGCACGGGTTAGCAGAACCGGCAAGGTTGCAAGAGGCACGAGCGAGGTGGCTCGGCGAACTTGCGCTGTAGGAAAGTAAGCTCGCACGGGTTAGCAGACCCAGCAAGGTTGCAGAAAAGAAATCTAGCACGGGTTAGAAGACCCGGCAAGGTTGCAAGAAAAGTAAGCTCGCACGGGTTAGCAGACCCTGCAAGGTTGCAGAAAAGTAAGCTCGCACGGATTAGCAGACCCGGCAAGGTTGCAAGAGGCACGAGCGAGGTGGCTCGGGGAACTTGCGGTGTAGGAAAGTAAGCTCGCACGGGTTAGCAGACCCAGCAAGGTTGCAGAAAAGAAATCTAGCACGGGTTAGAAGACCCGGCAAGGTTGCAAGAAAAGTAAGCTCGCACGGGTTAGCAGACCTTGCAAGGTTGCAGAAAAGTAAGCTCGCACGGATTAGCAGACCCGGCAAGGTTGCAAGAGGCACGAGCGAGGTGGCTCGGCGAACTTGCGGGGAAAGAAAGTAAGCTCGCATGGATTCGCAGACCTGGCAAGGTTGCAGAAAAGTAAGCTCGCACGGGTTAGCAGAACCGGCAAGGTTGCAAGAGGCACGAGCGAGGTGGCTCGGCGAACTTGCGGTGTAGGAAAGTAAGCTCGCACGGGTTAGTAGACCCAGCAAGGTTGCAGAAAAGAAATCTAGCACGGGTTAGAAGACCCGGCAAGGTTGCAAGAAAAGTAAGCTCGCACGGGTTAGCAGACCCTGCAAGGTTGCAGAAAAGAAATCTAGCACGGGTTGTTAGAAGACCCGGCAAGGTTGCCAAGAAAAGTAAGCTCGCACGGGTTAGCAGACCCGGCAAGGTTGCAGAAAAGTAAGCTCGCACGGATTAGCAGACCCGGCAAGGTTGCAAGAGGCACGAGCGAGGTGGCGCGGAACTTGCGGTGTAGGAAAGTAAGCTCGCACGGTTAGCAGACCCAGCAAGGTTGCAGAAAAGAAATCTAGCACGGGTTAGAAGACCCGGCAAGGTTGCAAGAAAAGTAAGCTCGCACGGGTTAGCAGACCCTGCAAGGTTGCAGAAAAGTAAGCTCGCACGGATTAGCAGACCGGCAAGGTTGCAAGAGGCACGAGCGAGGTGGCTCGGCGAACCTGCGGGGAACAAAAGTAAACTCGCATGGATTAGCAGACCCGGCAAGGTTGCAGAAAAAGTAAGCTCGCACGGGTTAGCAGAACCGGCAAGGTTGCAAGAGGCACGAGCGAGTTGGCTCGGCGAACTTGCGGTGTAGGAAAGTAAGCTCGCACGGGTTAGCAGACCCAGCAAGGTTGCAGAAAAGAAATCTAGCACGGGTTAGAAGGACCCGGCAAGGTTGCAAGAAAAGTAAGCTCGCACGGGTTAGCAGACCCTGCAAGGTTGCAGAAAAGTAAGCTCGCACGGATTAGCAGACCCGGCAAGGTTGCAAGAGGCACGAGCGAGGTGGCTCGGCGAACCTGCGGGGAAGAAAAGTAAACTCGCATGGATTAGCAGACCCGGCAAGGTTGCAGAAAAGTAAGCTCGCACGGGTTAGCAGAACCGGCAAGGTTGCAAGAGGCACGAGCGAGGTGGCTCGGCGAACTTGCGGTGTAGGAAAGTAAGCTCGCACGGGTTAGCAGACCCAGCAAGGTTGCAGAAAAGAAATCTAGCACGGGTTAGAAGACCCGGCAAGGTTGCAAGAAAAGTAAGCTCGCACGGGTTAGCAGACCCTGCAAGGTTGCAGAAAAGTAAGCTCGCACGGATTAGCAGACCCTGCAAGGTTGCAGAAAAGTAAGCTCGCACGGATTAGCAGACCCGGCAAGGTTGCAAGAGGCACGAGCGAGGTGGCTCGGGGAACTTGCGGGTAGGTAGGAAAGTAAGCTCGCACGGGTTAGCAGACCCAGCAAGGTTGCAGAAAAGAAATCTAGCACGGGTTAGCAGACCGGCAAGGTTGCAAGAAAAGTAAGCTCGCACGGGTTAGCAGACCCTGCAAGGTTGCAGAAGAAAAGTAAGCTCGCACGGGTTAGCAGACCCGGCAAGGTTGCAAGAGGCACGAGCGAGGTGGCTCGGCGAACCTGCGGGAGAAAAAGTAACTCGCATGGATTAGCAGACCCGGCAAGGTTGCAGAAAAGTAAGCTCGCACGGGTTAGCAGAACCGGCAAGGTTGCAAGAGGCACGAGCGAGGTGGCTCGGCGAACTTGCGGTGTAGGAAAGTAAGCTCGCACGGGTTAGCAGACCCAGCAAGGTTGCAGAAAAGAAATCTAGCACGGGTTAGAAGACCCGGCAAGGTTGCAAGAAAAGTAAGCTCGCAGGTTAGCAGACCCTGCAAGGTTGCAGAAAAGTAAGTCGCACGGAGTAACAGACCTGCAAGGTTGCAGAAAAGTAAGCTCGCACGGATTAGCAGACCCAGCAAGGTTGCAAGAGGCACGAGCGAGGTGGCTCGGCGAACCTGCGGGGAAAGAAAGTAAGCTCGCATGGATTCGCAGACCCGGCAAGGTTGCAGAAAAGTAAGCTCGCACGGGTTAGCAGAACCGGCAAGGTTGCAAGAGGCACGAGCGAGATGGCTCGGCGAACTTGTGGTGTAGGAAAGTAAGCTCACACGGGTTAGCAGACCCAGCAATGTTGCAGAAAAGAAATCTAGCACGGGTTAGCAGAGCCGGCAAGGTTGCAAGAAAAGTAAGCTCGCACGGGTTAGCAGACCCAGCAAGGTTGCAGAAGAGTAAGCTCGCACGGGTTAGCAGACCCGGCAAGGTTGCAAGAGGCACGAGCGAGGTGGCTCGGCGAACCTGCGGGGAAAGAAAAGTAACTCGCATGGATTAGCAGACCCGGCAAGGTTGCAGAAAAGTAAGCTCGCACGGGTTAGCAGAACCGGCAAGGTTGCAAGAGGCACGAGCGAGGTGGCTCGGCGAACTTGCGCTGTAGGAAAGTAAGCTCGCACGGGTTAGCAGACCCAGCAAGGTTGCAGAAAAGAAATCTAGCACGGGTTAGAAGACCCGGCAAGGTTGCAAGAAAAGTAAGCTCGCACGGGTAGCAGACCCTGCAAGGTTGCAGAAAAGAAAAGTAAGCTCGCACGGATTAGCAGACCCTGCAAGGTTGCAGAAAAGTAAGCTCGCACGGATTAGCAGACCCAGCAAGGTTGCAAGAGGCACGAGCGAGGGGCTCGGCGAACCTGCGGGGGAAAGAAAGTAAGCTCGCATGGATTCGCAGACCCGGCAAGGTTGCAGAAAAGTAAGCTCGCACGGTTAGCAGAACGGCAAGGTTGCAAGAGGCACGAGCGAGATGGCTCGGCGAACTTGCGGTGTAGGAAAGTAAGCTCACACGGGTTAGCAGACCCAGCAATGTTGCAGAAAAGAAATCTAGCACGGGTTAGCAGAGCCGGCAAGGTTGCAAGAAAAGTAAGCTCGCACGGGTTAGCAGACCCAGCAAGGTTGCAGAAGAGTAAGCTCGCACGGGTTAGCAGACCCGGCAAGGTTGCAAGAGGCACGAGCGAGGTGGCTCGGCGAACCTGCGGGGAAGAAAAGTAAACTCGCATGGATTAGCAGACCCGGCAAGGTTGCAGAAAAGTAAGCTCGCACGGGTTAGCAGAACCGGCAAGGTTGCAAGAGGCACGAGCGAGGTGGCTCGGCGAACTTGCGGTGTAGGAAAGTAAGCTCGCACGGGTTAGCAGACCCAGCAAGGTTGCAGAAAAGAAATCTAGCACGGGTTAGAAGACCCGGCAAGGTTGCAAGAAAAGTAAGCTCGCGGGGTTAGCAGACCCTGCAAGGTTGCAGAAAAGTAAGCTCGCACGGATTAGCAGACCCGGCAAGGTTGCAAGAGGCACGAGCGAGGTGGCTCGGGAACTTGCGGTGTAGGAAAGTAAGCTCGCACGGGTTAGCAGACCCAGCAAGGTTGCAGAAAAGAAATCTAGCACGGGTTAGAAGACCCGGCAAGGTTGCAAGAAAAGTAAGCTCGCACGGGTTAGCAGACCTTGCAAGGTTGCAGAAAAGTAAGCTCGCACGGATTAGCAGACCCGGCAAGGTTGCAAGAGGCACGAGCGAGGAGGTGGCTCGGCGAACTTGCGGGGAAGAAAGTAAGCTCGCATGGATTCGCAGACCTGGCAAGGTTGCAGAAAAGTAAGCTCGCACGGGTTAGCAGAACCGGCAAGGTTGCAAGAGGCACGAGCGAGGTGGCTCGGCGAACTTGCGGTGTAGGAAAGTAAGCTCGCACGGGTTAGTAGACCCAGCAAGGTTGCAGAAAAGAAATCTAGCACGGGTTAGAAGACCCGGCAAGGTTGCAAGAAAAGTAAGCTCGCACGGGTTAGCAGACCCTGCAAGGTTGCAGAAAAGAAATCTAGCACGGGTTAGAAGACCCGGCAAGGTTGCAAGAAAAGTAAGCTCGCACGGGTTAGCAGACCCGGCAAGGTTGCAGAAAAGTAAGCTCGCACGGATTAGCAGACCCGGCAAGGTTGCAAGAGGCACGAGCGAGGTGGCTCGGGGAACTTGCGGTGTAGGAAAGTAAGCTCGCACGGGTTAGCAGACCCAGCAAGGTTGCAGAAAAGAAATCTAGCACGGGTTAGAAGACCCGGCAAGGTTGCAAGAAAAGTAAGCTCGCACGGGTTAGCAGACCCTGCAAGGTTGCAGAAAAGTAAGCTCGCACGGATTAGCAGACCCGGCAAGGTTGCAAGAGGCACGAGCGAGGTGGCTCGGCGAACCTGCGGGGAACAAAAGTAAACTCGCATGGATTAGCAGACCCGGCAAGGTTGCAGAAAAGTAAGCTCGCACGGGTTAGCAGAACCGGCAAGGTTGCAAGAGGCACGAGCGAGTTGGCTCGGCGAACTTGCGGTGTAGGAAAGTAAGCTCGCACGGGTTAGCAGACCCAGCAAGGTTGCAGAAAAGAAATCTAGCACGGGTTAGAAGACCAGGCAAGGTTGCAAGAAAAGTAAGCTCGCACGGGTTAGCAGACCCTGCAAGGTTGCAGAAAAGTAAGCTCGCACGGATTAGCAGACCCGGCAAGGTTGCAGAAAAGTAAGCTCGCACGGATTAGCAGACCCAGCAAGGTTGCAAGAGGCACGAGCGAGGTGGCTCGGCGAACCTGCGGGGAAAGAAAGTAAGCTCGCATGGATTCGCAGACCCGGCAAGGTTGCAAGAGGCACGAGCGAGGTGGCTCGGGGAACTTGCGGTGTAGGAAAGTAAGCTCGCACGGGTTAGCAGACCCAGCAAGGTTGCAGAAAAGAAATCTAGCACGGGTTAGAAGACCCGGCAAGGTTGCAAGAAAAGTAAGCTCGCACGGGTTAGCAGACCCTGCAAGGTTGCAGAAAAGTAAGCTCGCACGGATTAGCAGACCCGGCAAGGTTGCAAGAGGCACGAGCGAGGTGGCTCGGCGAACTTGCGGGGAAAGAAAGTAAGCTCGCATGGATTAGCAGACCGGCAAGGCGGCAAGGTTGCAGAAAAGTAAGCTCGCACGGGTTAGCAGAAACGGCAAGGTTGCAAGAGGCACGAGCGAGTGGCTCGGCGAACTTGCGGTGTAGGAAAGTAAGCTCGCACGGGTTAGCAGACCCAGCAAGGTTGCAGAAAAGAAATCTAGCACGGGTTAGAAGACCCGGCAAGGTTGCAAGAAAAGTAAGCTCGCACGGGTTAGCAGACCCTGCAAGGTGCAGAAAAGAAATATAGCACGGGTTAGAAGACCCGGCAAGGTTGCAAGAAAAGTAAGCTCGCACGGGTTAGCAGACCCGGCAAGGTTGCAGAAAAGTAAGCTCGCACGGATTAGCAGACCGGCAAGGTTGCAAGAGGCACGAGCGAGGTGGCTCGGGGAAACGGTGTGGAAAGTTGGAAAGTAAGCTCGCACGGGTTAGCAGACCCAGCAAGGTTGCAGAAAAGAAATCTAGCACGGGTTAGAAGACCCGGCAAGGTTGCAAGAAAAGTAAGCTCGCACGGGTTAGCAGACCCTGCAAGGTTGCAGAAAAGTAAGCTCGCACGGATTAGCAGACCCGGCAAGGTTGCAAGAGGCACGAGCGAGGTGGCTCGGCGAACCTGCGGGGAAGAAAAGTAAACTCGCATGGATTAGCAGACCCGGCAAGGTTGCAGAAAAGTAAGCTCGCACGGGTTAGCAGAACCGGCAAGGTTGCAAGAGGCACGAGCGAGTTGGCTCGGCGAACTTGCGGTGTAGGAAAGTAAGCTCGCACGGGTTAGCAGACCCAGCAAGGTTGCAGAAAAGAAATCTAGCACGGGTTAGAAGACCCGGCAAGGTTGCAAGAAAAGTAAGCTCGCACGGGTTAGCAGACCCTGCAAGGTTGCAGAAAAGTAAGCTCGCACGGATTAGCAGACCCGGCAAGGTTGCAAGAGGCACGAGCGAGGTGGCTCGGCGAACCTGCGGGGAAGAAAAGTAAACTCGCATGGATTAGCAGACCCGGCAAGGTTGCAGAAAAAGTAAGCTCGCACGGGTTAGCAGACCGGCAAGGTTGCAAGAGGCACGAGCGAGGGTGGCGGCGAAATTGCGGTTGTAGGAAAGTAGGAAAGTAAGCTCGCACGGGTTAGCAGACCCAGCAAGGTTGCAGAAAAGAAATCTAGCACGGGTTAGAAGACCCGGCAAGGTTGCAAGAAAAGTAAGCTCGCACGGGTTAGCAGACCCTGCAAGGTTGCAGAAAAGTAAGCTCGCACGGATTAGCAGACCCTGCAAGGTTGCAGAAAAGTAAGCTCGCACGGATTAGCAGACCCGGCAAGGTTGCAAGAGGCACGAGCGAGGTGGCTCGGGGAACTTGCGGTGTAGGAAAGTAAGCTCGCACGGGTTAGCAGACCCAGCAAGGTTGCAGAAAAGAAATCTAGCACGGGTTAGAAGACCCGGCAAGGTTGCAAGAAAAGTAAGCTCGCACGGGTTAGCAGACCCTGCAAGGTTGCAGAAAAGTAAGCTCGCACGGTTAGCAGACCCGGCAAGGTTGCAAGAGGCACGAGCGAGGTGGCTCGGCGAACCTGCGGGGAAAAGAAAGTAAACTCGCATGGATTAGCAGACCGGCAAGGTTGCAGAAAAGTAAGCTCGCACGGGTTAGCAGAACCGGCAAGGTTGCAAGAGGCACGAGCGAGGTGGCTCGGCGAACTTGCGGTGTAGGAAAGTAAGCTCGCACGGGTTAGCAGACCAGCAAGGTTGCAGAAAAAGAATCTAGCACAGGTTAGAAGACCCGGCAAGGTTGCAAGAAAAGTAAGCTCGCACGGGTTAGCAGACCCGCAAGGTTGCAGAAAAGTAAGCTCGCACGGATTAGCAGACCCGGCAAGGTTGCAGAAAAGTAAGCTCGCACGGATTAGCAGAACCCGGCAAGGTTGCAAGAGGCACGAGCGAGGGGCGGCGAACCTGCGGGGGAAAGAAAAAGTAAGCTCGCATGGATTCGCAGACCCGGCAAGGTTGCAGAAAAGTAAGCTCGCACGGGTTAGCAGAACCGGCAAGGTTGCAAGAGGCACGAGCGAGAGGCTCGGCGAACTTGCGGTGTAGGAAAGTAAGCTCGCACGGGTTAGCAGACCCAGCAAGGTTGCAGAAAAGAAATCTAGCACGGGTTAGCAGAGCGGCAAGGTTGCAAGAAGAAAAGTAAGCTCGCACGGGTTAGCAGACCCAGCAAGGTTGCAGAAGAGTAAGCTCGCACGGGTTAGCAGACCCGGCAAGGTTGCAAGAGGCACGAGCGAGGTGGCTCGGCGAACTGCGGGGAAAGAAAAGTAAACTCGCATGGATTAGCAGACCCGGCAAGGTTGCAGAAAAGTAAGCTCGCACGGGTTAGCAGAACCGGCAAGGTTGCAAGAGGCACGAGCGAGGTGGCTCGGCGAACTTGCGGTGTAGGAAAGTAAGCTCGCACGGGTTAGCAGACCCAGCAAGGTTGCAGAAAAGAAATCTAGCACGGGTTAGAAGACCCGGCAAGGTTGCAAGAAAAGTAAGCTCGCACGGGTTAGCAGACCCTGCAAGGTTGGCAGAAAAGTAAGCTCGCACGGTTAGCAGACCCGGCAAGGTTGCAAGAGGCACGAGCGAGAGGTGGCTCGGGGAACTTGCGGTGTAGGAAAGTAAGCTCGCACGGGTTAGCAGACCCAGCAAGGTTGCAGAAAAGAAATCTAGCACGGGTTAGAAGACCCGGCAAGGTTGCAAGAAAAGTAAGCTCGCACGGGTTAGCAGACCCTGCAAGGTTGCAGAAAAGTAAGCTCGCACGGATTAGCAGACCCGGCAAGGTTGCAAGAGGCACGAGCGAGGTGGCTCGGGGAACTTGCGGTGTAGGAAAGTAAGCTCGCACGGGTTAGCAGACCCAGCAAGGTTGCAGAAAAGAAATCTAGCACGGGTTAGAAGACCCGGCAAGGTTGCAAGAAAAGTAAGCTCGCACGGGTTAGCAGACCCTGCAAGGTTGCAGAAAAGTAAGCTCGCACGGATTAGCAGACCCGGCAAGTTGCAAGAGGCACGAGCGAGGTGGCTCGGCGAACTTGCGGGGAAAAGAAAGTAAGCTCGCATGGATTCGCAGACCCGGCAAGGTTGCAGAAAAGTAAGCTCGCACGGGTTAGCAGAACCGGCAAGGTTGCAAGAGGCACGAGCGAGGTGGCTCGGCGAACTTGCGGTGTAGGAAAGTAAGCTCGCACGGGTAGTAGACCCAGCAAGGTTGCAGAAAGAAATCTAGCACGGGTTAGAAGACCCGGCAAGGTTGCAAGAAAAAGTAAGCTCGCACGGGTTAGCAGACCCTGCAAGGTTGCAGAAAAGTAAGCTCGCACGGATTAGCAGACCCGGCAAGGTTGCAAGAGGCACGAGCAAGGTGGCTCGGCGAACCTGCGGGGAAAGAAAGTAAGCTCGCATGGATTCGCAGACCCGGCAAGGTTGCAGAAAAGTAAGCTCGCACGGGTTAGCAGAACGGCAAGGTTGCAAGAGGCACGAGCGAGTGGCTCGGCGAGCTTGCGGTGTAGGAAAGTAAGCTCGCACGGGTTAGCAGACCCAGCAAGGTTGCAGAAAAGAAATCTAGCACGGTTAGAAGACCCGGCAAGTTGCATGAAAAGTAAGCTCGCACGGGTTAGCAGACCCTGCAAGGTTGCAGAAAAGTAAGCTCGCACGGATTAGCAGACCCGGCAAGGTTGCAAGAGGCACGAGCGAGGTGGCTCGGGGAACTTGCGGTGTAGGAAAGTAAGCTCGCACGGGTTAGCAGACCCAGCAAGGTTGCAGAAAAGAAATCTAGCACGGGTTAGAAGACCCGGCAAGGTTGCAAGAAAAGTAAGCTCGCACGGGTTAGCAGACCCTGCAAGGTTGCAGAAAAGTAAGCTCGCACGGATTAGCAGACCCGGCAAGGTTGCAAGAGGCACGAGCGAGGTGGCTCGGCGAACCTGCGGGGAAGAAAAGTAAACTCGCATGGATTAGCAGACCCGGCAAGGTTGCAGAAAAGTAAGCTCGCACGGGTTAGCAGAACCGGCAAGGTTGCAAGAGGCACGAGCGAGGTGGCTCGGCGAACTTGCGGTGTAGGAAAGTAAGCTCGCACGGGTTAGCAGACCCAGCAAGGTTGCAGAAAAGAAATCTAGCACGGGTTAGAAGACCCGGCAAGGTTGCAAGAAAAGTAAGCTCGCACGGGTTAGCAGACCCTGCAAGGTTGCAGAAAAGTAAGCTCGCACGGATTAGCAGACCCGGCAAGGTTGCAAGAGGCACGAGCGAGGTGGCTCGGCGAACTTGCGGTGTAGGAAAGTAAGCTCGCACGGGTTAGCAGACCCAACAAGGTTGCAGAAAAGAAATCTAGCACTGGTTAGAAGACCCGGCAAGGTTGCATGAAAAGTAAGCTCGCACGGGTTAGCAGACCCTGCAAGGTTGCAGAAAAGTAAGCTCGCACGGATTAGCAGACCCGGCAAGGTTGCAAGAGGCACGAGCGAGGTGGCTCGGGGAACTTGCGGTGTAGGAAAGTAAGCTCGCACGGGTTAGCAGACCCAGCAAGGTTGCAGAAAAGAAATCTAGCACGGGTTAGAAGACCGGCAAGGTTGCAAGAAAAGTAAGCTCGCACGGGTTAGCAGACCCTGCAAGGTTGCAGAAAAGTAAGCTCGCACGGATTAGCAGACCCGGCAAGGTTGCAAGAGGCACGAGCGAGGTGGCTCGGGGAACTTGCGTTGTGTAGGAAAGTAAGCTCGCACGGGTTAGCAGACCCAGCAAGGTTGCAGAAAAGAAATCTAGCACGGGTAGAAGGACCCGACAAGGTTGCAAGAAAAGTAAGCTCGCACGGGTTAGCAGACCCGGCAAGGTTGCAGAAAAGTAAGCTCGCACGGGTTAGCAGACCCGGCAAGGTTGCAAGAGGCACGAGCGAGGTGGCTCGGCGAACCTGCGGGGAAGAAAAGTAAACTCGCATGGATTAGCAGACCCGGCAAGGTTGCAGAAAAGTAAGCTCGCACGGGTTAGCAGAACCGGCAAGGTTGCAAGAGGCACGAGCGAGGTGGCTCGGCGAAACTTGCGGTGTAGGAAAAGAAGCTCGCACGGGTTAGCAGACCCAGCAAGGTTGCAGAAAAGAAATCTAGCACGGGTTAGAAGACCCGGCAAGGTTGCAATGAAAAGTAAGCTCGCAGGGTTAGCAGACCCTGCAAGTTGCAGAAAGTAAGCTCGCACGGATTAGCAGACCCGGCAAGGTTGCAAGAGGCACGAGCGAGGGGGCTCGGCGAACTTGCGGTGTAGGAAAGTAAGCTCGCACGGGTTAGCAGACCAGCAAGGTTGCAGAAAAGAAATCTAGCACGGGTTAGAAGACCCGAGGGAAGGTTGCAAGAAAAGTAAGCTCGCACGGGTTAGCAGACCCTGCAAGGTTGCAGAAAAGTAAGCTCGCACGGATTAGCAGACCCGGCAAGGTTGCAAGAGGCACGAGCGAGGTGCTCGGCGAACCTGCGGGGAAAGAAAGTAAGCTCGCATGGATTCGCAGACCCGGCAAGGTTGCAGAAAAGTAAGCTCGCACGGGTTAGCAGAACCGGCAAGGTTGCAAAGAGGCACGAGCGAGGTGGCTCGGCGAACTTGCGGTGTAGAAAGTAAGCTCGCACGGGTTAGCAGACCCAGCAAGGTTGCAGAAAAGAAATCTAGCACGGTTAGAAGACCCGGCAAGGTTGCAAGAAAAGTAAGCTCGCACGGGTTAGCAGACCCTGCAAGGTTGCAGAAAAGTAAGCTCGCACGGGTTAGCAGACCCGGCAAGGTTGCAAGAGGCACGAGCGAGTTGGCTCGGCGAACTGCGGGGAAAAGAAAGTAAGCTCGCATGGATTAGCAGACCCGGCAAGGTTGCAGAAAAGTAAGCTCGCACGGTTACCAGACCGGCAAGGTTGCAAGAGGCACGAGCGAGGTGGCTCGGCGAACTTGCGGTGCAGGAAAGTAAGCTCGCACGGGTTAGCAGACCCGGCAAGGTTGTCGAAAAGTAACTCGCACGGGTTAGCAGACCGGCAAGGTTGCAAGAGGCACGAGCGAGGTGGCTCGGCGAACTTGCGGTGTAGGAAAGTAAGCTCGCACGGTTAGCAGACCCAGAGCAAGGTTGCAGAAAAGAAATCTAGCACGGGTTAGAAGACCGGCAAGGTTGCAAGAAAAGTAAGCTCGCACGGGTTAGCAGACCCTGCAAGGTTGCAGAAAAGTAAGCTCGCACGGATTAGCAGACCCGGCAAGGTTGCAAGGGCACGAGCGAGGTGGCTCGGCGAACCTGCGGGGAAAGAAAGTAAGCTCGCATGGATTAGCAGACCCGGCAAGGTTGCAGAAAAGTAAGCCGCACGGGTTAGCAGAACCGGCAAGGTTGCAAGAGGCACGAGCGAGGTGGCTCGGCGAACTTGCGGTGCAGGAAAAGTAAGCTCGCACGGGTTAGCAGACCCGGCAAGGTTGCAGAAAAGTAATCTCGCACGGGTTAGCAGATCCGGCAAGGTTGCAAGAGGCACGAGCGAGGTGGCTCGGCGAACTTGCGGTGTAGGAAAGTAAGCTCGCACGGGTTAGCAGACCCAGCAAGGTTGCAGAAAAGAATCTAGCACGGGTTAGCAGGCCCGGCAAGGTTGCAAGAAAAGTAAGCTCGCACGGGTTAGCAGACCCTGCAAGGTTGCAGAAAAGTAAGCTCGCACGGGTTAGCAGACCCGGCAAGGTTGCAAGAGGCACGAGCGAGGTGGCTCGGCGAACTGCGGGAAAGAAGTAAGCTCGCAGGGATTAGCAGACCCGGCAAGGTTGCAGAAAAGTAAGCTCGCACGGGTTAGCAGACCCGGCAAGGTTGCAAGAGGCACGAGCGAGGTGGCTCGGCGAACTTGCGGTGTAGTAGGAAAGTAAGCTCGCACGGGTTAGCAGACCCAGCAAGGTTGCAGAAAAGAAATCTAGCACGGGTTAGAAGACCCGGCAAGGTTGCAAGAAAAGTAAGCTCGCACGGGTTAGCAGACCCTGCAAGGTTGCAGAAAAGTAAGCTCGCACGGATTAGCAGACCCGGCAAGGTTGCAAGAGGCACGAGCGAGGTGGCTCGGCGAACCTGCGGGGAAAGAAAGTAAGCTCGCATGGATTCGCAGACCCGGCAAGGTTGCAGAAAAGTAAGCTCGCACGGGTTAGCAGAAACCGGCAAGGTTGCAAGAGGCACGAGCGAGGTGGCTCGGCGAACTTGCGGTGTAGGAAAGTAAGCTCGCACGGGTTAGCAGACCCAGCAAGGTTGCAGAAAAGAAATCTAGCACGGGTTAGAAGACCCGGCAAGGTTGCAAGAAAAGTAAGCTCGCACGGGTTAGCAGACCCTGCAAGGTTGCAGAAAAGTAAGCTCGCACGGATTAGCAGACCGGCAAGGTTGCAAGAGGCACGAGCGAGGTGGCTCGGCGAACCTGCGGGGGAAAGAAAGTAAGCTCGCATGGATTAGCAGACCCGGCAAGGTTGCAGAAAAGTAAGCTCGCACGGGTTACCAGAAGCGGCAAGGTTGCAAGAGGCACGAGCGAGGGTTGGTCGGCGAACTTGCGGTGCAGGAAAGTAAGCTCGCACGGTTAGCAGAACCGGCAAGGTTGTCGAAAAGTAACTCGCACGGGTTAGCAGATCCGGCAAGGTTGCAAGAGGCACGAGCGAGGTGGCTCGGCGAACTTGCGGTGTAGGAAAGTAAGCTCGCACGGGTAAGCAGACCCAGCAAGGTTGCAGAAAAGAAATCTAGCACGGGTTAGCAGACCCGGCAAGGTTGCAAGAAAAGTAAGCTCGCACGGGTTAGCAGACCCTGCAAGGTTGCAGAAAAGTAAGCTCGCAGGGTTAGCAGACCCGGCAAGGTTGCAAGAGGCACGAGCGAGGTGGCTCGGCGAACCTGCGGGGGAAAAAAAGTAAGCTCGCATGGATTAGCAGACCCGGCAAGGTTGCAGAAAAGTAAGCTCGCACGGGTTAGCAGAACCGGCAAGGTTGCAAGAGGCACGAGCGAGGTGGCTCGGCGAACTTGCGGTGTAGGAAAGTAAGCTCGCACGGGTTAGCAGACCCAGCAAGGTTGCAGAAAAGAAATCTAGCACGGGTTAGAAGACCCGGCAAGGTTGCAAGAAAAGTAAGCTCGCACGGGTTAGCAGACCCTGCAAGGTTGCAGAAAAGTAAGCTCGCACGGATTAGCAGACCCGGCAAGGTTGCAAGAGGCACGAGCGAGGTGGCTCGGCGAACCTGCGGGGAAAGAAAGTAAGCTCACATGGATTAGCAGACCCGGGAAGGTTGCAGAAAAGTAAGCTCGCACGGGTTAGCAGACCCTGCAAGGTTGCAGAAAAGTAAGCTCGCACGGATTAGCAGACCCGGCAAGGTTGCAAGAGGCACGAGCGAGGTGGCTCGGCGAACCTGCGGGGGAAGAAAGAAAGTAAGCTCGCATGGATAGCAGACCCGGCAAGGTTGCAGAAAAGTAAGCTCGCAGGGTTAGCAGAATCGGCAAGGTTGCAAGAGGCACGAGCGAGGTGGCTCGGCGAACTTGCGGTGCAGGAAAGTAAGCTCGCACGGGTTAGCAGAACCGGCAAGGTTGCAGAAAAGTAAACTCGCACGGGTTAACAGATCGGCAAGGTTGCAAGAGGCACGAGCGAGGTGGCTCGGCGAACTTGCGGTGTAGGAAAGTAAGCTCGCACGGGTAAAGACCCAGCAAGGTTGCAGAAAAGAAATCTAGCACGGGTTAGAGACCCGGCAAGGTTGCAAGAAAAGTAAGCTCGCACGGGTTTGCAGACCCTGCAAGGTTGCAGAAAAGTAAGCTCGCACGGGTTAGCAGACCGGCAAGGTTGCAATAGGCACGAGCGAGGTGGCTCGGCGAACCTGCGGGGGAAAGAAAGTAAGCTCGCATGGATTCGCAGACCCGGCAAGGTTGCAGAAAAGTAAGCTCGCACGGGTTAGCAGAACCGGCAAGGTTGCAAGAGGCACGAGCGAGGTGGCTCGGCGAACTTGCGGGTGTAGGAAAGTAAGCTCGCACGGGTTAGCAGACCCAGCAAGGTTGCAGAAAAGAAATCTAGCACGGGTTAGAAGACCGGCAAGGTTGCAAGAAAAGTAAGCTCGCACGGGTTAGCAGACCCTGCAAGGTTGCAGAAAAGTAAGCTCGCACGGATTAGCAGACCCGGCAAGGTTGCAAGAGGCACGAGCGAGGTGGCTCGGCGAACTGCGGGGAAAGAAAGTAAGCTCGCATGGATTCGCAGACCCGCAAGGTTGCAGAAAAAGTAAGCTCGCACGGGTTAGCAGAACCGGCAAGGTTGCAAGAGGCACGAGCGAGGGCTCGGCGAACTTGCGGTGTAGGAAAGTAAGCTCGCACGGGTTAGCAGACCCAGCAAGATTGCAGAAAGAAATCTAGCACGGGTTAGAAGACCCGGCAAGGTTGCAAGAAAAGTAAGCTCGCACGGGTTAGCAGACCCTGCAAGGTTGCAGAAAAGTAAGCTCGCACGGATTAGCAGACCCGGCAAGGTTGCAAGAGGCACGAGCGAGGTGGCTCGGCGAACCGGCGGGGAAAGAAAGTAAGCTCGCATGGATTCGCAGACCCGGCAAGGTTAGCAGAAAAGTAAGCTCGCACGGGTTAGCAGAAACCGGCAAGGTTGCAAGAGGCACGAGCGAGGTGGCTCGGCGAACTTGCGGTGTAGGAAAGTAAGCTCGCACGGGTTAGCAGACCCAGCAAGGTTGCAGAAAAGAAATCTAGCACGGGTTAGAAGACCCGGCAAGGTTGCAAGAAAAGTAAGCTCGCACGGGTTAGCAGACCCTGCAAGGTTGCAGAAAGTAAGCTCGCACGGGTTAGCAGACCGGCAAGGTTGCAAGAGGCACGAGCGAGTTGGCTCGGCGAACCTTGCGGGGAAAGAAAGAAAGAAAGTAAGCTCGCATGGATTAGCAGACCCGGCAAGGTGTTGCAGAAAAGTAAGCTCGCACGGGTTACCAGAAGCGGCAAGGTTGCAAGAGGCACGAGCGAGGTGGCTCGGCGAATTGCGGTGCAGGAAAGTAAGCTCGCACGGGTTAGCAGAACCGCAAGGTTGTCGAAAAGTGAACTCGCACGGGTTAGCAGATCCGGCAAGGTTGCAAGAGGCACGAGCGAGGTGGCTCGGCGAACTTGCGGTGTAGGAAAGTAAGCCGCACGGGTAAGCAGACCCAGCAAGGTTGCAGAAAAGAAATCTAGCACGGGTTAGCAGACCGGCAAGGTTGCAAGAAAAGTAAGCTCGCGGGGTTAGCAGACCCGGCAAGGTTGCAAGAGGCACGAGCGAGGGGCTCGGCGAACTTGCGGTGCAGGAAAGTAAGCTCGCACAGGTTAGCAGACCCGGCAAGGTTGCAGAAAAGTAAGCTCGCACGGGTTAGCAGAACCGGCAAGGTTGCAAGAGGCACGCGAGGTGGCTCGGCGAACTTGCGGTGTGGGAAAGTAAGCTCGCACGGGTTAGCAGACCCAGCAAGGTTGCAGAAAAGAAATCTAGCACGGGTTAGAAGACCCGGCAAGGTTGCAAGAAAAGTAAGCTCGCACGGGTTAGCAGACCCTGCAAGGTTGCAGAAAAGTAAGCTCGCACGGGTTAGCAGACCCGGCAAGGTTGCAAGAGGCACGAGCGAGGTGGCTCGGCGAACCTGCGGGAAAGAAAGTAAGCTCGCATGGATTAGCAGACCCGGCAAGGTTGCAGAAAAGTAAGCTCGCACGGGTTAGCAGAATCGGCAAGGTTGCAAGAGGCACGAGCGAGGTGGCTCGGCGAACTTGCGGTGCAGGAAAGTAAGCTCGCACGGGTTAGCAGAACCGGCAAGGTTGTCGAAAAGTAAACTCGCACGGGTTAGCAGATCCGGCAAGGTTGCAAGAGGCACGAGCGAGGTGGCTCGGCGAACTTGCGGTGTAGGAAAGTAAGCTCGCACGGGTTAGCAGACCCAGCAAGGTTGCAGAAAAGAAATCTAGCACGGGTTAGCAGACCCGGCAAGGTTGCAAGAAAAGTAAGCTCGCACGGGTTAGCAGACCCTGCAAGGTTGCAGAAAAGTAAGCTCGCAAGGGTTAGCAGACCCGGCAAGGTTGCAAGAGGCACGAGCGAGGATGCTCGGCGAACCTGCGGGGAAAGAAAGTAAGCTCGCATGGATTAGCAGACCCGGCAAGGTTGCAGAAAAGTAAACTCGCACGGGTTACCAGAATCGGCAAGGTTGCAAGAGGCACGAGCGAGGTGGCTCGGCGAACTTGCGGTGCAGGAAAGTAAGCTCGCACGGGTTAGCAGACCCAGCAAGGTTGCAGAAAAGAAATCTAGCACGGGTTAGAAGACCCGGCAAGGTTGCAAGAAAAGTAAGCTCGCACGGGTTAGCAGACCCTGCAAGGTTGCAGAAAAGTAAGCTCGCACGGATTAGCAGACCCGGCAAGGTTGCAAGAGGCACGAGCGAGGTGGCTCGGCGAACCTGCGGGGAAAGAAAGTAAGCTCGCATGGATTCGCAGACCCGGCAAGGTTGCAGAAAAGTAAGCTCGCACGGGTTAGCAGAACCGGCAAGGTTGCAAGAGGCACGAGCGAGGTGGCTCGGCGAACTTGCGGTGTAGGAAAGTAAGCTCGCACGGGTTAGCAGACCCAGCAAGGTTGCAGAAAAGAAATCTAGCACGGGTTAGAAGACCCGGCAAGGTTGCAAGAAAAGTAAGCTCGCACGGGTTAGCAGACCCTGCAAGGTTGCAGAAAAGTAAGCTCGCACGGGTTAGCAGACCCGGCAAGGTTGCAAGAGGCACGAGCGAGGTGGCTCGGCGAACCTGCGGGGAAAGAAAGTAAGCTCGCATGGATTAGCAGACCCGGCAAGGTTGCAGAAAAGTAAGCTCGCACGGGTTACCAGAATCGGCAAGGTTGCAAGAGGCACGAGCGAGGTGGCTCGGCGAACTTGCGGTGCAGGAAAGTAAGCTCGCACGGGTTAGCAGAACCGGCAAGGTTGTCGAAAAGTAAACTCGCACGGGTTAACAGATCCGGCAAGGTTGCAAGAGGCACGAGCGAGGTGGCTCGGCGAACTTGCGGTGTAGGAAAGTAAGCTCGCACGGGTAAGCAGACCCAGCAAGGTTGCAGAAAAGAAATCTAGCACGGGTTAGCAGACCCGGCAAGGTTGCAAGAAAAGTAAGCTCGCACGGGTTAGCAGACCCTGCAAGGTTGCAGAAAAGTAAGCTCGCACGGGTTAGCAGACCCGGCAAGGTTGCAATAGGCACGAGCGAGGTGGCTCGGCGAACCTGCGGGGAAAGAAAGTAAGCTCGCATGGATTCGCAGACCCGGCAAGGTTGCAGAAAAGTAAGCTCGCACGGGTTAGCAGAACCGGCAAGGTTGCAAGAGGCACGAGCGAGGTGGCTCGGCGAACTTGCGGTGTAGGAAAGTAAGCTCGCACGGGTTAGCAGACCCAGCAAGGTTGCAGAAAAGAAATCTAGCACGGGTTAGAAGACCGGCAAGGTTGCAAGAAAAGTAAGCTCGCACGGGTTAGCAGACCCTGCAAGGTTGCAGAAAAGTAAGCTCGCACGGATTAGCAGACCCGGCAAGGTTGCAAGAGGCACGAGCGAGGTGGCTCGGCGAACCTGCGGGGAAAGAAAGTAAGCTCGCATGGATTCGCAGACCCGGCAAGGTTGCAGAAAAGTAAGCTCGCACGGGTTAGCAGAACCGGCAAGGTTGCAAGAGGCACGAGCGAGGTGGCTCGGCGAACTTGCGGTGTAGGAAAGTAAGCTCGCACGGGTTAGCAGACCCAGCAAGGTTGCAGAAAAGAAATCTAGCACGGGTTAGAAGACCCGGCAAGGTTGCAAGAAAAGTAAGCTCGCACGGGTTAGCAGACCCTGCAAGGTTGCAGAAAAGTAAGCTCGCACGGATTAGCAGACCCGGCAAGGTTGCAAGAGGCACGAGCGAGGTGGCTCGGCGAACCTGCGGGGAAAGAAAGTAAGCTCGCATGGATTAGCAGACCCGGCAAGGTTGCAGAAAAGTAAGCTCGCACGGGTTAGCAGAACCGGCAAGGTTGCAAGAGGCACGAGCGAGGTGGCTCGGCGAACTTGCGGTGTAGGAAAGTAAGCTCGCACGGGTTAGCAGACCCAGCAAGGTTGCAGAAAAGAAATCTAGCACGGGTTAGAAGACCCGGCAAGGTTGCAAGAAAAGTAAGCTCGCACGGGTTAGCAGACCCTGCAAGGTTGCAGAAAAGTAAGCTCGCACGGGTTAGCAGACCCGGCAAGGTTGCAAGAGGCACGAGCGAGTTGGCTCGGCGAACCTGCGGGGAAAGAAAGTAAGCTCGCATGGATTAGCAGACCCGGCAAGGTTGCAGAAAAGTAAGCTCGCACGGGTTACCAGAAGCGGCAAGGTTGCAAGAGGCACGAGCGAGGTGGCTCGGCGAACTTGCGGTGCAGGAAAGTAAGCTCGCACGGGTTAGCAGAACCGGCAAGGTTGTCGAAAAGTGAACTCGCACGGGTTAGCAGATCCGGCAAGGTTGCAAGAGGCACGAGCGAGGTGGCTCGGCGAACTTGCGGTGTAGGAAAGTAAGCTCGCACGGGTAAGCAGACCCAGCAAGGTTGCAGAAAAGAAATCTAGCACGGGTTAGCAGACCCGGCAAGGTTGCAAGAAAAGTAAGCTCGCAGGGGTTAGCAGACCCGGCAAGGTTGCAAGAGGCACGAGCGAGGTGGCTCGGCGAACTTGCGGTGCAGGAAAGTAAGCTCGCACGGGTTAGCAGACCCGGCAAGGTTGCAGAAAAGTAAGCTCGCACGGGTTAGCAGAACCGGCAAGGTTGCAAGAGGCACGAGCGAGGTGGCTCGGCGAACTTGCGGTGTAGGAAAGTAAGCTCGCACGGGTTAGCAGACCCAGCAAGGTTGCAGAAAAGAAATCTAGCACGGGTTAGAAGACCCGGCAAGGTTGCAAGAAAAGTAAGCTCGCACGGGTTAGCAGACCCTGCAAGGTTGCAGAAAAGTAAGCTCGCACGGGTTAGCAGACCGGCAAGGTTGCAAGAGGCACGAGCGAGGTGGCTCGGCGAACCTGCGGGGAAGGAAAGTAACCTCGCATGGATTAGCAGACCCGGCAAGGTTGCAGAAAAGTAAGCTCGCACGGGTTAGCAGAACCGGCAAGGTTGCAAGAGGCACGAGCGAGGTGGCTCGGCGAACTTGCGGTGTAGGAAAGTAAGCTCGCACGGGTTAGCAGACCCAGCAAGGTTGCAGAAAAGAAATCTAGCACGGGTTAGAAGACCCGGCAAGGTTGCAAGAAAAGTAAGCTCGCACGGGTTAGCAGACCCTGCAAGGTTGCAGAAAAGTAAGCTCGCACGGGTTAGCAGACCCGGCAAGGTTGCAAGAGGCACGAGCGAGGTGGCTCGGCGAACCTGCGGGGAAAGAAAGTAAGCTCGCATGGATTAGCAGACCCGGCAAGGTTGCAGAAAAGTAAGCTCGCACGGGTTACAGAATCGGCAAGGTTGCAAGAGGCACGAGCGAGGTGGCTCGGCGAACTTGCGGTGCAGGAAAGTAAGCTCGCACGGGTTAGCAGACCGGCAAGGTTGTCGAAAAGTAAACTCGCACGGGTTACAGATCCGGCAAGGTTGCAAGAGGCACGAGCGAGGTGGCTCGGCGAACTTGCGGTGTAGGAAAGTAAGCTCGCACGGGTTAGCAGACCCAGCAAGGTTGCAGAAAAGAAATCTAGCACGGGTTAGCAGACCCGGCAAGGTTGCAAGAAAAGTAAGCTCGCACGGGTTAGCAGACCCTGCAAGGTTGCAGAAAAGTAAGCTCGCACGGGTTAGCAGACCCGGCAAGGTTGCAAGAGGCACGAGCGAGGTGGCTCGGCGAACCTGCGGGGAAAGAAAGTAAGCTCGCATGGATTCGCAGACCCGGCAAGGTTGCAGAAAAGTAAGCTCGCACGGGTTAGCAGAACCGGCAAGGTTGCAAGAGGCACGAGCGAGGTGGCTCGGCGAACTTGCGGTGTAGGAAAGTAAGCTCGCACGGGTTAGCAGACCCAGCAAGGTTGCAGAAAAGAAATCTAGCACGGGTTAGAAGACCCGGCAAGGTTGCAAGAAAAGTAAGCTCGCACGGGTTAGCAGACCCTGCAAGGTTGCAGAAAAGTAAGCTCGCACGGATTAGCAGACCCGGCAAGGTTGCAAGAGGCACGAGCGAGGTGGCTCGGCGAACCTGCGGGGAAAGAAAGTAAGCTCGCATGGATTCGCAGACCCGGCAAGGTTGCAGAAAAGTAAGCTCGCACGGGTTAGCAGAACCGGCAAGGTTGCAAGAGGCACGAGCGAGGTGGCTCGGCGAACTTGCGGTGTAGGAAAGTAAGCTCGCACGGGTTAGCAGACCCAGCAAGGTTGCAGAAAAGAAATCTAGCACGGGTTAGAAGACCCGGCAAGGTTGCAAGAAAAGTAAGCTCGCACGGGTTAGCAGACCCTGCAAGGTTGCAGAAAAGTAAGCTCGCACGGATTAGCAGACCCGGCAAGGTTGCAAGAGGCACGAGCGAGGTGGCTCGGCGAACCTGCGGGGAAAGAAAGTAAGCTCGCATGGATTAGCAGACCCGGCAAGGTTGCAGAAAAGTAAGCTCGCACGGGTTAGCAGAACCGGCAAGGTTGCAAGAGGCACGAGCGAGGTGGCTCGGCGAACTTGCGGTGTAGGAAAGTAAGCTCGCACGGGTTAGCAGACCCAGCAAGGTTGCAGAAAAGAAATCTAGCACGGGTTAGAAGACCCGGCAAGGTTGCAAGAAAAGTAAGCTCGCACGGGTTAGCAGACCCTGCAAGGTTGCAGAAAAGTAAGCTCGCACGGGTTAGCAGACCCGGCAAGGTTGCAAGAGGCACGAGCGAGGTGGCTCGGCGAACCTGCGGGGAAAGAAAGTAAGCTCGCATGGATTAGCAGACCCGGCAAGGTTGCAGAAAAGTAAGCTCGCACGGGTTAGCAGAACCGGCAAGGTTGCAAGAGGCACGAGCGAGGTGGCTCGGCGAACTTGCGGTGCAGGAAAGTAAGCTCGCACGGGTTAGCAGACCCGGCAAGGTTGTCGAAAAGTAAACTCGCACGGGTTAGCAGATCCGGCAAGGTTGCAAGAGGCACGAGCGAGGTGGCTCGGCGAACTTGCGGTGCAGGAAAGTAAGCTCGCACGGGTTAGCAGACCCAGCAAGGTTGCAGAAAAGTAATCTCGCACGGGTTAGCAGACCCGGCAAGGTTGCAAGAAAAGTAAGCTCGCACGGGTTAGCAGACCCGGCAAGGTTGCAAGAGGCACGAGCCAGGTGGCTCGGCGAACTTGCGGTGAAGGAAAGTATGCTCGCAAGGATTAGCAGACCCGGCAAGGTTGCAGAAAAGTTAGCTCGCACGGGTTAGCAGACCCGGCAAGGTTGCAAGAGGCACGAGCGAGGTGGCTCGGCGAACTTGCGGTGCAGGAAAGTAAGCTCGCACGGGTTAGCAGACCCAGCAAGGTTGCAGAAAAGTAATCTCGCACGGGTTAGCAGACCCGGCAAGGTTGCAAGAAAAGTAAGCTCGCACGGGTTAGCAGACCCGGCAAGGTTGCAGAAAAGTAAGCTCGCACGGATTAGCAGACCCGGCAAGGTTGCAAGAGGCACGAGCGAGGTGGCTCGGCGAACCTGCGGGGAAAGAAAGTAAGCTCGCATGGATTAGCAGACCCGGCAAGGTTGCAGAAAAGTAAGCTCGCACGGGTTACCAGAACCGGCAAGGTTGCAAGAGGCACGAGCGAGGTGGCTCGGCGAACTTGCGGTGCAGGAAAGTAAGCTCGCACGGGTTAGCAGACCCAGCAAGGTTGCAGAAAAGAAATCTAGCACGGGTTAGAAGACCCGGCAAGGTTGCAAGAAAAGTAAGCTCGCACGGGTTAGCAGACCCTGCAAGGTTGCAGAAAAGTAAGCTCGCACGGGTTAGCAGACCCGGCAAGGTTGCAAGAGGCACGAGCGAGGTGGCTCGGCGAACCTGCGGGGAAAGAAAGTAAGCTCGCATGGATTAGCAGACCCGGCAAGGTTGCAGAAAAGTAAGCTCGCACGGGTTACCAGAATCGGCAAGGTTGCAAGAGGCACGAGCGAGGTGGCTCGGCGAACTTGCGGTGCAGGAAAGTAAGCTCGCACGGGTTAGCAGAACCGGCAAGGTTGTCGAAAAGTAAACTCGCACGGGTTAGCAGATCCGGCAAGGTTGCAAGAGGCACGAGCGAGGTGGCTCGGCGAACTTGCGGTGTAGGAAAGTAAGCTCGCACGGGTAAGCAGACCCAGCAAGGTTGCAGAAAAGAAATCTAGCACGGGTTAGCAGACCCGGCAAGGTTGCAAGAAAAGTAAGCTCGCACGGGTTAGCAGACCCGGCAAGGTTGCAGAAAAGTAAGCTCGCAGGGTTAGCAGACCCGGCAAGGTTGCAAGAGGCACGAGCGAGGTGGCTCGGCGAACCTGCGGGAAAGAAAGTAAGCTCGCATGGATTCGCAGACCCGGCAAGGTTGCAGAAAAGTAAGCTCGCACGGGTTAGCAGAACCGGCAAGGTTGCAAGAGGCACGAGCGAGGTGGCTCGGCGAACTTGCGGTGTAGGAAAGTAAGCTCGCACGGGTTAGCAGACCCAGCAAGGTTGCAGAAAAGAAATCTAGCACGGGTTAGAAGACCCGGCAAGGTTGCAAGAAAAGTAAGCTCGCACGGGTTAGCAGACCCTGCAAGGTTGCAGAAAAGTAAGCTCGCACGGATTAGCAGACCCGGCAAGGTTGCAAGAGGCACGAGCGAGGTGGCTCGGCGAACCTGCGGGGAAAGAAAGTAAGCTCGCATGGATTCGCAGACCGGCAAGGTTGCAGAAAAGTAAACTCGCACGGGTTAGCAGATCCGGCAAGGTTGCAAGAGGCACGAGCGAGGTGGCTCGGCGAACTTGCGGTTTAGGAAAGTAAGCTCGCACGGGTTAGCAGACCCAGCAAGGTTGCAGAAAAGAAATCTAGCACGGGTTAGCAGACCCGGCAAGGTTGCAAGAAAAGTAAGCTCGCACGGGTTAGCAGACCCGGCAAGGTTGCAGAAAAGTAAGCTCGCACGGATTAGCAGACCAGGCTTTTTTTACAAGAGGCACGAGCGAGGTGGCTCGGCGAACCTGCGGGGAAGGAAAGTAAGCTCGCAGGGATTAGCAGACCCGGCAAGGTTGCAGAAAAGTAAGCTCGCACGGGTTAGCAGAACCGGCAAGGTTGCAAGAGGCACGAGCGAGGTGGCTCGGCGAACTTGCGGTGTAGGAAAGTAAGCTCGCACGGGTTAGCAGACCCAGCAAGGTTGCAGAAAAGAAATCTAGCACGGGTTAGAAGACCGGCAAGGTTGCAAGAAAAGTAAGCTCGCACGGGTTAGCAGACCCTGCAAGGTTGCAGAAAAGTAAGCTCGCACGGGTTAGCAGACCCGGCAAGGTTGCAAGAGGCACGAGCGAGTTGGCTCGGCGAACCTGCGGGGAAAGAAAGTAAGCTCGCATGGATTAGCAGACCCGGCAAGGTTGCAGAAAAGTAAGCTCGCACGGGTTACCAGAAGCGGCAAGGTTGCAAGAGGCACGAGCGAGGTGGCTCGGCGAACTTGCGGTGCAGGAAAGTAAGCTCGCACGGGTTAGCAGAACCGGCAAGGTTGTCGAAAAGTGAACTCGCACGGGTTAGCAGATCCGGCAAGGTTGCAAGAGGCACGAGCGAGGTGGCTCGGCGAACTTGCGGTGTAGGAAAGTAAGCTCGCACGGGTAAGCAGACCCAGCAAGGTTGCAGAAAAGAAATCTAGCACGGGTTAGCAGACCCGGCAAGGTTGCAAGAAAAGTAAGCTCGCAGGGGTTAGCAGACCCGGCAAGGTTGCGAGAGGCACGAGCGAGGTGGCTCGGCGAACTTGCGGTGCAGGAAAGTAAGCTCGCACAGGTAGCAGACCCGGCAAGGTTGCAGAAAAGTAAGCTCGCACAGGTTAGCAGAACCGGCAAGGTTGCAAGAGGAACGACTGAGGTGGCTCGGCGAACTTGCGGTGTGGGAAAGTAAGCTCGCACGGGTTAGCAGACCCAGCAAGGTTGCAGAAAAGAAATCTAGCACGGGTTAGAAGACCCGGCAAGGTTGCAAGAAAAGTAAGCTCGCACGGGTTAGCAGACCCTGCAAGGTTGCAGAAAAGTAAGCTCGCACGGATTAGCAGACCCGGCAAGGTTGCAAGAGGCACGAGCGAGGTGGCTCGGCGAACCTGCGGGGAAAGAAAGTAAGCTCGCATGGATTAGCAGACCCGGCAAGGTTGCAGAAAAGTAAGCTCGCACGGGTTACCAGAATCGGCAAGGTTGCAAGAGGCACGAGCGAGGTGGCTCGGCGAACTTGCGGTGCAGGAAAGTAAGCTCGCACGGGTTAGCAGAACCGGCAAGGTTGTCGAAAAGTAAACTCGCACGGGTTAACAGATCCGGCAAGGTTGCAAGAGGCACGAGCGAGGTGGCTCGGCGAACTTGCGGTGTAGGAAAGTAAGCTCGCACGGGTAAGCAGACCCAGCAAGGTTGCAGAAAAGAAATCTAGCACGGGTTAGCAGACCCGGCAAGGTTGCAAGAAAAGTAAGCTCGCACGGGTTTGCAGACCCTGCAAGGTTGCAGAAAAGTAAGCTCGCATGGGTTAGCAGACCCGGCAAGGTTGCAATAGGCACGAGCGAGGTGGCTCGGCGAACCTGCGGGGAAAGAAAGTAAGCTCGCATGGATTCGCAGACCCGGCAAGGTTGCAGAAAAGTAAGCTCGCACGGGTTAGCAGAACCGGCAAGGTTGCAAGAGGCACGAGCGAGGTGGCTCGGCGAATTTGCGGTGTAGGAAAGTAAGCTCGCACGGGTTAGCAGACCCAGCAAGGTTGCAGAAAAGAAATCTAGCACGGGTTAGAAGACCCGGCAAGGTTGCAAGAAAAGTAAGCTCGCACGGGTTAGCAGACCCTGCAAGGTTGCAGAAAAGTAAGCTCGCACGGATTAGCAGAACCGGCAAGGTTGCAAGAGGCACGAGCGAGGTGGCTCGGCGAACTTGCGGTGTAGGAAAGTAAGCTCGCACGGGTTAGCAGACCCAGCAAGGTTGCAGAAAAGAAATCTAGCACGGGTTAGAAGACCCGGCAAGGTTGCAAGAAAAGTAAGCTCGCACGGGTTAGCAGACCCTGCAAGGTTGCAGAAAAGTAAGCTCGCACGGGTTAGCAGACCCGGCAAGGTTGCAAGAGGCACGAGCGAGTTGGCTCGGCGAACCTGCGGGGAAAGAAAGTAAGCTCGCATGGATTAGCAGACCCGGCAAGGTTGCAGAAAAGTAAGCTCGCACGGGTTACCAGAACCGGCAAGGTTGCAAGAGGCACGAGCGAGGTGGCTCGGCGAACTTGCGGTGCAGGAAAGTAAGCTCGCACGGGTTAGCAGAACCGGCAAGGTTGTCGAAAAGTAAGCTCGCACGGGTTAGCAGATCCGGCAAGGTTGCAAGAGGCACGAGCGAGGTGGCTCGGCGAACTTGCGGTGTAGGAAAGTAAGCTCGCACGGGTAAGCAGACCCAGCAAGGTTGCAGAAAAGAAATCTAGCACGGGTTAGCAGACCCGGCAAGGTTGCAAGAAAAGTAAGCTCGCAGGGGTTAGCAGACCCGGCAAGGTTGCGAGAGGCACGAGCGAGGTGGCTCGGCGAACTTGCGGTGCAGGAAAGTAAGCTCGCACAGGCTAGCAGACCCGGCAAGATTGCAAGAAAAGTAAGCTCGCACAGGTTAGCAGAACCGGCAAGGTTGCAAGAGGAACGACTGAGGTGGCTCGGCGAACTTGCGGTGTGGGAAAGTAAGCTCGCACGGGTTAGCAGACCCAGCAAGGTTGCAGAAAAGAAATCTAGCACGGGTTAGAAGACCCGGCAAGGTTGCAAGAAAAGTAAGCTCGCACGGGTTAGCAGACCCTGCAAGGTTGCAGAAAAGTAAGCTCGCACGGATTAGCAGACCCGGCAAGGTTGTCGAAAAGTAAACTCGCACGGGTTAACAGATCCGACAAGGTTGCAAGAGGCACGAGCGAGGTGGCTCGGCGAACTTGCGGTGTAGGAAAGTAAGCTCGCACGGGTAAGCAGACCCAGCAAGGTTGCAGAAAAGAAATCTAGCACGGGTTAGCAGACCCGGCAAGGTTGCAAGAAAAGTAAGCTCGCACGGGTTTGCAGACCCTGCAAGGTTGCAGAAAAGTAAGCTCGCATGGGTTAGCAGACCCGGCAAGGTTGCATAGGGCACGAGCGAGGTGGCTCGGCGAACCTGCGGGGAAAGAAAGTAAGCTCGCATGGATTCGCAGACCCGGCAAGGTTGCAGAAAAGTAAGCTCGCACGGGTTAGCAGAACCGGCAAGGTTGCAAGAGGCACGAGCGAGGTGGCTCGGCGAATTTGCGGTGTAGGAAAGTAAGCTCGCACGGGTTAGCAGACCCAGCAAGGTTGCAGAAAAGAAATCTAGCACGGGTTAGAAGACCCGGCAAGGTTGCAAGAAAAGTAAGCTCGCACGGGTTAGCAGACCCTGCAAGGTTGCAGAAAAGTAAGCTCGCACGGATTAGCAGACCGGCAAGGTTGCAAGAGGCACGAGCGAGGTGGCTCGGCGAACTTGCGGTGTAGGAAAGTAAGCTCGCACGGGTTAGCAGACCCAGCAAGGTTGCAGAAAAGAAATCTAGCACGGGTTAGAAGACCCGGCAAGGTTGCAAGAAAAGTAAGCTCGCACGGGTTAGCAGACCCTGCAAGGTTGCAGAAAAGTAAGCTCGCACGGATTAGCAGACCCGGCAAGGTTGCAAGAGGCACGAGCGAGGTGGCTCGGCGAAC